>NC_133374.1:877514-904349 GCF_049309525.1 Garra rufa
ATTAAAAAGGATGCTACTATACATAAAGTAATCTTAATGAACATTTAGTGTTGATAAAAGGTTTAGTGCTGTCTGTTTATCACAGCATTTGTGATTTGATTTCACCTTGAGAACCAGAAGCCGTTCATTAATGCAAACTCAGAGTAGCGTTGGTCAGTGCGGACCCATTAACTTCTTTAGCAATCCGCACATAAACATCTCAATAACCTTCATCTCCTCTCTAGACGTTACCCAGCATGCATTGCACTTAATCCGTTTCATCACTATGGAGATAAATAACGTTGTCTCCGTTTCACACAGTGTTATGGTTATTGCTTGTTTGTCATTTAGCAAACATGGCTTTTCATCCATTATGACGGGACACGCCACAGGGTTCAGAGTCACGCTCAAGGGCAAGTGCGTCAAAAATAAGGCAGTTTGCATGTTTTTAAAAATGATTAGTTGTTTGAAAGTTTATGTATGTTATTTTTGGGGGCGTAGGGAGGATTAAAAACAACAAACTTGTGTATGAAAGTGTTTGCATTCACACACAGCATGTTTTGGTCTGGAAAACCATCCTGAAAAACTAAATCGTCTGAATAAAAATACAGAAAAAACAGCAAAATTGTAAAATATTTTTATTATTTAAAATAGCTGTTTTCTATGTGAACATATAGTAAAACGTAATTTATTTCTGTGATCAAATCTAAATTTTCAGCATCGTTACTGGAGTCTTCAGTGTCACAGATCCTTCAGAAATATATTTTCATTTATTTATTTTACTTTATTTACTTCATTTATTTACTTTACTAAAATATAATTATATGATAATTTATATTAGAACTCATAGTTATGTATATTTAGATTTAGATTATTGTTATTAGAACACGTTAATATTTATTCAAATGCTTATTTGTTTATTTATTTTAGATCTATGTATTGTACATATATAAAAATATACGTAAATAACATATCATATAAATATAATAATAAATAATGTGCTTTTTTTCTAAATATAACAAATAAAATATGTACTTTGAAACACTATAATAAGATAGAATTTAAAATAGCTGTTTTCTATTTGAATATATTCAAAAATGTAATTGATTTCTGTGATCAAAGCTGAATTTTCAGCATCTTTACTGTAGTCTTCAGTGTCACATGATCCTTCAGAAATCATTCTAATATGCTGATTTGCTCAAGGAACATTTCTGAGTATTATCAATGTTGAAAACATTGGAGATCTAATAGACTTATTTTTTCAGGATTGTCAGATGAAGAGAAAGTTCAAAAGAACAGCATTTATTTGAAATAGAAATCTATTGTAACTTTAAAAATGTCTTTAATGTCACTTTTATTAAATGTTCTTTTCTTTTTTTTAATTCTTGTATTCATTTGTATGATGGTTTCCACCAAAATATTGGGCATCACAGCTGTTTTCAACATTGATATCAACCACATTAATATTATGTGAAACTAATGACTGGAGTAATGCTGCTGAAAATTCAGCTTTGATCACAGGAATAAATTACATTTTAAAATTTATTCAAATGTAAAACAACTATTTTAAATTGTAAAAATATTTCACAATTTTACTGTTTTTACTGTATTTTTTATCAAATAAATGCAGCCTTGGTGAGCAGAAGAGACTCTTATTCAAAATTTAAAAAAAATTAAAATTGTGAAATATTTGTACAAGTCAAAATAGCTGTTTTCTATTTAAAATATATATTAAAACTGAATTTATTTCTGTGGTCAAAGCTGAATTTTCAGCATCATTACTCCAGTTTTCAGTGTCACATGATCCTTCAGAAATCAATCTAATATGCTGATTTGCTGCTAAAGAAACATTTCTGATTATTATCAATGTTGAAAACATTGGAAATTGTGCTAAATTAAATTGTTCAGGATTCTCAGATGAAGAAAAAGTTCAAAAGAACAGCATTTATTTGAAATCGAAACCTTTTAGAAAGGTCTTTAGTCAATTTTTCTTTCTTAGTCAAACTGTTTTCAACATTGATAATAATTAGAAATGTTCCTTGAGCAAATCAGAATATTAGAATGATTTCTGAAGCATCATGTGACACTGAAGAGTAATGATGCTGAAATTCAGCTTTGATCACAGAAATAAATTACATTTTAAAATAGATTTACATAGAAAACAGCTATTTTAAATTGTAAAAATATTTCATAATTTTACTGTTTTTAATGTATTTTTATTCAAATAAATGCAGCCTCTGTGAGTCTTCTTTTATTCCAAGCGTTTGACCGCTAGTGATGTCTACAGAAGTGTAGATTACGATTCCTTTAAAGAAAGTGATGCACTTTGGAAAGTTTCTCTGACTTCCCAAGAGAAACTTCTGATCTGATGAGACTCACAGGAAGAAGTGAACACAAACTCCAGATCAAAGCCGTACACATGAATGCTTTCTAAAGATGAACCCGGAGGCCTGTCTATAACACGGACCCTCATATTTGATTCTGTACAGACAGAAAACAAGAACCACATCTGTGGATCTGAATCCTAAAACACAGCCTGTAAGACTCACAGACTTTTATGTTGTTCATATGTTGATTTTTTACACTTAATCTCAGGGTTTAATGTATCCCGGAATCTAATGCGACAAGCTCAGTGAAAACATTTCCTTTGAAATGTTAACTATTTTGTGAAAAACTGTGCATTTAAGATTAATATTACATTCATATAATATAATATTAAATTTCAGGGGCACATCCAGGACTATAGTCAATGCTTTAGTTTTGTGTGAAATATGATTAGATTTGATTCTTTGCACATTACAGCGTGACCCTGATGCTCTCAAAGGCTTTGTTCACACTGCTTGGAAATCTGATTTGTTTTTTAAATCCGATCCTTAGGATTTACTGTCGTTTTTCGTCTGCATTTACTGTGAATAGCTGTCATCATGGAAAGAAAGCATGGAAAATTAACATTTTTGTCATTCCCTGTTGAAAATAGAGCTTTAAACCTAAAGCCTCAAACTGCAAATATACACTACCAGTCAGACGTTTTTGAACTGTAAGATTTTTAATGTTTTTCAAGTGTCTCCCGCTCACCAAGCCTGCATTTTTTTGATTCAAAGTACAGAAAAAACAGTAAAATTTTGAAATATTTTTTACTATTTAAAATAACTGTTTTCTATATGAATATATTTTAAGATGTAATTTATTTCTGTGATCAAAGCTGAATTTTTAGCATCATTATTACAGTCTTCAGTGTCACGTGATCTTTCAGAAATCATTCTAATATGCTGATTTGCTGTTCAAGAAACATATTATTATTATTATCATCATCAATATTTATTTTGAGTACATTTTGTTAGGATTCTTTGATGAAGAAAGACCCAAAGATCAGCATTTATCTGAAATAAAAAGCAAAAGAAACCAGCAAATCAGAATATTAGAATGATATCTGAAGGACTGGTCAATGATGTTAAAAATGAAGTTGAAATCACAGGAATAAATTACATTTTAAAATATATTCAATTAGAAAGCAGTTATTTTAAATAGTACAAACATTTTTTTATTATATAAACATTTATACTTATATGTACATTTATTTTATTTATAAAAATATGTATTTCCTTAAACGATTCAATAATTGTTTTTTCATATTATAGTAAATGCTTCACCAGTAATTTTTTTAATAATATCCAAAAATTAAACATTTTTTTTATTAATTTATGTACTATTTATTTTGTTTTATTAATGTATTTTAATAAAATTTTCACTTGCAAGCAACATATAACCATTCATACCTATATGTATATTTATTTAATTTATAAAAAAATATATAAAATTATTCAATAAATTAATAAATATTTATTTTTATATATTTTATTTATTAAAACATAACATTTTAATAAATAAAATATAAAATTATTTTTATTTTATTTATTGTTTTATTATATTATATTATATTATATTATATTATATTATATTATATTATATTATATTATATTATATTATATTATATTATATTATATTATATTATATTATATTATATCTAGTAGATGCTTTACCAGTAACTAAAAAATTTAACAAAACGTAAACATTTATTCATCGCGATTAGTCGTATCTGAAATAAAATCTAGTTTGCATAATATATGTGTGTGTACTGTGTATATTTATTATGTATAAATACACACCCATAGAAAATATTTTTAAAACATATATTTAAATATTTTTTAACATAAACTTATTTAGAATGCGATTAATCGCAATTAATCATCTGACTGCCCTAATTTATTTGCTAATTTTAATAAACAATAACATTAATTGTTATTATTACCACAATATTTGTTCATAGTAATTTTCTTTAATAATGTCCTCAAAATGTTAGCAAAAAAATTGTAGTTTTCAACTTATTTAAACGTTTTTTAAATGTTGCTACTTGTTTTAGAACATCCAGAGAACATTCAAAAGTAACAATGTTTACAAAATAATAAAATGTAACATGTAACATTGTAACATTTTAAAAAGTGTAAACATTGGAAAATGTGACTTTTGAACATACAGAGAACGTTCAAAAACAGCATTTTCCTAACTTAATGAAAACATAAACAAATAGTTTCTTATAGCATATTTTGATAGCTAGGAGGATTGTACTTTTTTCTTCAATCCTTATCGTACTAAAACCTTATAGTTATGAATTCTGACTGTATAACATTAGTCTGGAATGGCATTATAAAGCTAGTACTTAGTTCACAGCATAAACCAAGCAGATGAACCAACTTTAAAGCAGACTTTTGCTGCTGCCTGCCTGAACGAGATCAGAGTGTGATCTTAGGTCAGCATCTAAAATGCCTCATTTCAGGCTCACTGCGGGCTCACGGATGATTCTCCTTCAATCTGTGGGCCGCACAGAGATGAGAAACGCTCTGAGAGTTTTCCCGAAGGCGTTCTCTCTCTCTGCCTGCTGGGAGTCATTAATTTAAGTCGGAGCTCGGCGCCGTCAGCCAATAGAAACGTCCGTCATCTGCCCCGCTCGTTTGCAAGAACCATTAACTTTTGTTGCAATACGCAAGTTTCTGGCTGCAATAAAAAAGCGCATTAAACATGCATGACATGTAATTCTTTCTATTCCTCAGCGGTGAGATGGAGAAGGCGAGAGAGAGAGAGATGTTAGCAGCAGAGAGTTTGTTCAGCATCTGAGCGAAAGGGAAGCGCTCGCAGCGTAAACACCACGTTTATGGTCATTTTCCTAATGTGCCAGGCAGCTGGGTCATGTACAGCAACACTGGCTCTTGGCGTACAAGCCAGACTGTCAGAATAAAGGGAGAATTATCTCAGTCTCTCTGAATAATACTGCTGTAAGTCTGTGAGCTTTGGAGGCTGTTTGTTTGACTGTCCTACTTTGAAAAATCAGCGAACAAGTGCAAAATTCTGTCTACATAATTACAAACAGTCGAGTGTTGCTGGGAAAATCACCCTAATGGCAGAGTTTTTTCCTCACACACAATTTCCATGTTTTTTTTTTTTTGTTTTTTTGGTAACATTTTTTATTGCAGTGGTTTTCTTAAGGAGTCCTTGAGAAGGGATTTGAAGTGCAATCTATCACACTACTAGTTTTAAGGGCCCTCCAGAGACTGTTATTTTTCATTTAAAAATCTATTTTGTGTCAGATGTTTCTCCTAAAATTCCCTGAGAGAGGAAAAAGAAAAAAAGAAAGAAAGAAAGAAAAGAATGGCATGAACTGGGTTCGAAAGAATTAGAATGATAAATGTTTGAATTCATATTGAGAACCTTGAGTGCAAACCTCAGCCAAAAAACAATGGATCCTCTGGAGTGAATGGGTGCCGTCAGAATGAGAGTCCAAACGGCTGATAAAAACATCATAATAATCCACACCACTCCAGTTTATCAATTAACATCTTGAGAAGACAAAAGCTGCACATTTATGAGAAATAAATCCATCTTAAATTAAATAAAAACGCTTCCTTCAGTGAAAAAGTCCATTTTCTGTTGTCTCTCACATCAAAATCCAGCCACATATTTGTTTAGAGCTGTTTTGGCTTGTAAAAGGTGCTTGATCTGTGCAGATTTCTCTCCTGATTCAGATCAGCCCCTTTTTTCAAGTGTTATGATGGATTATGGACTCGTATTTTAGTTAAAAACATCTTAAAGATGGATTTGTTTTATTACAAACATGTGGCTTTAGTCTTCTCAAGATGTTAACTGATGGACTGGAGTGGTGTGGATTACTTATGGATTATTGTTATGTTTTTATCAGCTCTGTGGACACTCATTCTGACGGCACCCATTCACTGCAGATGATCCATTGGTTCACTCAAAAATGAAGGCCATCCATAATGCAGGTGAGTTTGTTTCTTCCTCAGATTTGGAAAAATGTAGCATTCCATCACTTGCTCACCATTGGATCCTCTGCAGTGAATGGGTGCCGTCAGAATAAGAGCCCAAGCAGCTGATAAAAACACATCACAATTATCTACAAGTAATCCACACCACTCCAGTCCATCAGTTAACATCTTGAAAAGACAAAAGCTGCGCATTTGTAAGAAAAAATTCCATCATTAAGACGTTTTTAACTAAAATATTAGTACATAATCCATAATAACGCTTCCTCAAGTGAAAAAATCCATCTCCTGTTGTCTCTCACATCAAAATCCAGCCACATATTTGTTTAGAGCTGTTTTGGACAGTTTTGGCTTTTTCACTGGAGGAAGCATTATTGATTATGGACTCATATTTTAGTTAAAAAACATCTTAAAGATGGATTTGTTCCTTACAAACATGCCGTTTTTGTCTTTTTAAGATGTTAACTGATGGACTGGAGTGGTGTGGATTACTTGTGAATTATTGTGATGCTTTTATCATCTGTTTGGACTCTCATTCTGACGGCACCCATTCACTGCAGAGGATCCATTGGTAATCCAAACCACTCCAGTCCATCAATAACGTCTCGAGAAGACAAAATCAGTGTTTTTTGATGTGAGAGACAACAGGAGATGAACTTTTTCAGTGGAGGAAGCATTATTATGGATTATGGACTCATATTTTAGTTTAAACATCTTAAAGATGGATTTGTTTCTTACAAACATGCCGTTTTTTGTCTTTAAAGATGTTAATTGATGGACTGGAGTGGTTGTGATTATTGTGATGTTTTTATCAGCCATTTAGACTCTCATTCTGACGGCACCCATTCACTCCAGAAGATCCATTGATGAGCAAGTCTTGGAATGCATATTTTCTCCAACCCCAAATGGTCCTTCTGTGGCATCACTGCAACTGTTATTTTCATAGAGACCAATTTCCAGGAGAAAACCTTGAGCCAAACATTTTTAATCTCGTTACTATCTATATGAGAAACAATTGAGCCATTAGCGACCTCATTTGGGATTTTATTTGCTATAGATCCAAACAAATAATCAAACCCAGATGCATCCTCCGTCTCATTTTAATGTTGTTGCTGGAACAGGATCTCTAGGATGCGCTGGGCTTCGCCAGTTTATTACTAAAGCAAATATTTACTGTGTTCAACGACAGCGCAGACAAAATCAAAAGCCTACGGCGTTCATTAGAACAGCTTGTCTGCCTCATAAATATATTTAGAATATTTACATTTACTCTGGAAATGTTTCTAGCCACGAATTTGCATTTCCCAAGCAGCCAAGAAAGAAATGAGTATCATCTAATTTCTTCTTTGTTCTCCTTTAGGAGACTAGGAGGACTGAATTATTCAAAGGCCGCTACTGGTTCCAGTCCAAATGCACATCAATCGATAAGCCGAAGCGAACGTATGACCCTTTCAGACAGACGCTTAACCCTCAAACCAAAACATTAATAATGATGTGTTGACCTGTCATGCCGGAGCTCAGATTTCACAGGGCGTCAGGTATTTTTATGCATCCGCATTGTGTGATATTCAATCCTTCTGATTAAAACCATAAATTGTCATCACATCAAAGAGGCTTTTCCTGTTCCTCTTGTAATCATATACCTGCCTCCTCCTGAGAGACGTACGGCCTCCTTCGTGCAACACAAATCACTATGGCAACAGCTGGGCCGAAATTACCTCTCTTCCGAACTGGATATGGACAGGAGAGCGAAAAAGAGGCCGTGTAGGTTTTGCTGTGCATTAGCACCCCGACAATTTCGCTAAACACTCTCGCTGACAGAAAACATCCACGGCGAACTTTGAAATGTCAGCTGACTGTAATCATCTGCCTCTGTTCTGATGCCGTTCGCACACGCAAATCATGAAATTCATGGTTGTGAGAGAAATCTGCAGGAGGTTTGCAGGAAACTGTAGCTAATGACAGACGTGAAAAACAGAGGCTGAAACGAGGTGTTTAAACCTTCATTCGCACATCAGTTGTGTTTCTACACAATTTAGTGGAAGTCGATGTGTGTGTGTGTGTGTGTGTGTGTGTGTGTGTGTGTGTGTGTGTGTGTGTGTGTGTGTGTGTGTGTGTGTGTGTGTGTGTGTGTGGTTTTTTTTTTACAGTAGCTACAAAGCATGTGTTTATGTTAATATATACAGTATAGCTAAAGGGAATTGTGATTCTGGGCTGAAAGGTTGTAGGTTCACATCTCAGAAGGGTTGATCTATAAGCGATCACTATAGAGTTCACTTAAACACTTAGGCCCGGTTTCACAGACAGGGCTTAGACTAAGCCAGGATTAGGTCAAAGTTCAATTAGGACATTTAAGTAATTTTTATAAACATGCTTAGAAAAAAACATTACTGGTGTGCATCTTGAGACAAAACAAAGGCACTGATATAGTTTAAGATCAATCAGTGCAATTTTATTTCAGTTGAAACAGCTCAGACTTACATTTTAGTCTAGGACTAGGCTTAAGCCTTGTCTGTGAAACCGGGGGTTAAAGTATTATGCAAATTTATACTGTTTAAAACCCACACAGTTAGTTGTGTATATTCCAAGGCCTTGTTTTATGACATTTAACTGAAATAAGTTAGAAAAGTATGTAAAGTAAAATATCCATTTCCTATTGTTGCTGTTTGGAATCTCTTTCTGATGGCACCCATTCACTGTAGAGGATCCACTGGTAATCCACACCTTTCCAGTCTATCAGTTAACGTCTTGTGAAGCCTAAAGATGTGTGTTTGTAAGAAACAAATCCGTAATTAAGATGTTTTTAAACTTCAAACGGTTGTTTGTTGTTTGAGTCCATAATCCATAATAATGCTTCCTCCAGTGAAAAAGTCCATTTCCTATTTTCTCTCACATCAAAATCCAGCCACATATTTGTTTAGAGCTGTTTTGGCTTGTAAACAGTGATTGGTCTGTACAGATTTCTCTTCTCATTCAGACCAGACCAGAAGAATTTAAGAGAATAAGTAAAAAAAATCAGTAAAAGTATATGTTATCGGGACGATGTGGGTTAGCGAATCATTTGATTCAGTCTAGGACTTCAGAGCGTGTGTCGCAAATCATTTGATTCAGATGGGGGCTTCGGTGCATGTTTGCGAATCATTTGATTCAATCTGGGACTTCAGAGTGTGTCGCGAATCATTTGATTTAGATTGGAACTTTGCATCATGGATCACAAGTCATTTGATTCAGATAGGGACTTCGGTGCGGCTTTGCGAATCATTTGATTCAGATCGGGACAATGCAGGTTCACAAATCATTTGATTCAGTTAGGGACTTCAGAGAGCGTATCGCAAATAATTTGATTTAGATTGAAACTTCAGATCACGGATAGCAAGTCATTTGATTCAGATAGGGGCTTTGTGCGGGTTTGCGAATCATTAGATTTAGAGCGGGACGGTGCGGGTTCGCGAATCATTTAATTCAGTCTGGGACTTCAGAGAAGCGTATCTCGACTTAAATCATTATATTTAGATGGAACTTCGGATCGGGAATCATTTGATTCAGACGGGGGCTTCGGTGCGGGTTTGCGAATCATTTGATCCAGATGGGGGCTTTGGTGCGGGGTTTGCAAATCATTTGATTCAGATCGGAACAGTGCCAGTTCGTGAATCATTTGATTCAGTCTGTGGGACTTAAGAGCACCTATCGCGAATCATATTGATTTAGATAGGAACTTCGCATCACAAGTCGCGAATCATTTGATTCAGATGGGGGCTTCGGTGCGGGTTTGCGAATCATTTGATTCAGATCAGGACAGCGCGGGTTCATGAATCATTTGATTCAGTCTGGTACTTCAGAGAGCGTATCGCATTTGATTTAGATCGGAACTTCAGATCACAGATAGCAAGTCATTTGATTCAGATGAGGGCTTCGGTGCAGGTTTGTGAATCATTTGATTCAGATCGAGACGGTGTGGGTTTGCAAATCATTTGATTCAGTCTGTGACTTAAGAGCGCGTATCTCGAATAATTTGATTTAGATCGGAACTTCGGATCACAGATCGCAAATCATTTGATTCAGATGGGATCTTTGGTGTGGGTTTGCGAATCATTTGATTCAGTCCGTGGGAGTGCGTATCGCCGATCATTTGATTTAGATAGGAACTTCAGATCGGGAATCATTTGATTAAGATGGGGGCTTCATTGTGGGTTGACGAATCATTTTATTTAAAACGGGACTTTGCGTATCGCAAATCATTTGATTCAGTCTGTAGGACTTACGAGCACATATCACAAATCATTTGATTCAGATGGGGGCTTTGGTGCGAGGTTTGCAAATCATTTGATTCAGATCGGAACAGTGCCAGTTCGTGAATCATTTGATTCAGTCTGTGGGACTTAAGAGCACGTACCGCGAATCATATTGATTTAGATAGGAACTTCGCATCACAGGTCGCAAATCATTTGATTCAGATGGTGGCTTCGGTGCGGGTTTGCGAATCATTTGATTCAGATCGGGACAGTGCGGGTTCATGAATCATTTGATTCAGTCTGGGACTTCAGAGAGCGTATCGCATTTGATTTAGATCGGAACTTCAGATCACAGATAGCAAGTCATTTGATTCAGATGGGGGCTTCGGTGCAGGTTTGTGAATCATTTGATTCAGATCGAGACGGTGTGGGTTTGCAATTGATTCAGATCGAGACGGTGCCGGTTCGTGAATCATTTGATTCAGTCTATGGGATTTACGAGCACATATCACAAATCATTTGATTCAGATGGGGGCTTTGGTGCGGGGTTTGCAAATCATTTGATTCAGATCGGAACAGTGCCAGTTTTGTGAATCATTTGATTCAGTCTGTGGGACTTAAGAGCACGTATCGCGAATCATTTGATTTAGATAGGAACTTCGGATCACAGGTCGCGAATCACTTGATTCAGATGGGGGCTTCGGTGTGGGTTGACGAATCATTTTATTTAAAACGGGACTTTGCGTATCGCAAATCATTTGATTTAGATAGGAACTTTGGATAACAGATCGCGAATCATTTGATTCAGGTCAGGACTTTGGTGCGGTTTCACGAATTATTTGGTTCAGAGCGACTTCAGAGTGCATATCATTGCTTGTTATGATTTTCAAAATATGCATTCCATGCCCTACAACTAACTAGCCACTCTGATGCCGTTCACACACGCAAATAATGAAATTCAAAAAATCTGCAGGGGGTTCGCAGGAAACCGTAGCTAATGACAGACGTGAAAAACAGAGGCTGAAACGAGGTGTTTAAACCTTCATTCGCGCATCAGTTGTGTTTCTACACAATGTAGTGTGGAATATTTCACAGTAGATACACAGCAGATGTGTTTATGTTAATATATACAGTATAGCTAAAGGGAATCATGTGGTGTGGTGGATAAAGATCTGGGCTGTTAACCGAAAGGTTATAGGTTCACATCTCAGAAGAGTCGGTCTATAAACGACTACTATAGAGTTCACTTAAACACTTAAAGTATTATGCAAATCTACTGTTTAAAACCCACACAGTTGTGTATATAGCCTATTCAAAGGCTGTCTTGAACAGTCAATAGAGGACCTATTTGTTTAGTTTTTCTTTATATTTAGGAATTAAATAAATAATTTAAGGGAATAAATAAAAGAAAAATCAGTGAAAGAATATGTTTTCTTTTACTGATCCAAGTAAAAATGATATTTAGATGACTGGATGCTTTCAACTGATTTCCAACTGAACTGCAGTGTTCAAACTATTTCAAATATAGTGAATTAAGCTACAAACTCTATCATAATGCACAATGTTTAATGTGTTTTGAGCTGCTCGTCATATTAATGGAGTGTTTCACTAGTTAGCAGTAAACCGGTTATACTTCATCTGAATATGTTTGTGAATTTGTGTTGGATGTTAAATTTGGAATGGAAATATGGATCTTTTATTTGTAAACATCATACTTTTTTGCTTGTTTCTATTAATGTCATAAAACTAGCGAGCTAAGCCAGTAGTAGTACTGACAGTCTCGTGTAAATATGGCTAAAGACGTGAAAAGCAGAGGAACAAACAAACTGATTCATTTGAGTGAGTCATTTACGCTGGAACCGCTCCGATTGATTCAAACTCGTGACTGATTCGATCATTCAGTTCAAAGCAATTCACTAGCAAAAAAAAAACAGATAAAAATAGCCACTCTTTTTCAAATGTTGGCATCGTTTGGAATGATTTTAAAAAGCATGTATAGTGATGGGTGAACTGAGCTTTTAAAAGCTCTGAATCGGTTGAACCGATTTCAAACTGGATTGCGTATTGTATAGCGAATCATTTGATTTAGATCGAATTTTCAGAACACGGATCATGAATAATTTGATTTAGATCGTTTGATTAAGATTATTATTGTTATAATATATTATTAAACAGTACAAAACATTAAACCATTAAGGCAGTACAGTTATAAAAAACTACTAGAGTTGACCTCTTCATAAACCGGACATCGCTTGTTATGATTTTCAAGCTATGCATGCTGTGCCCTACAACTATCTAGCCACTACTAAATTATCCCTAGCAATAATTTTGATCAAAATAATCGGTATATTCTGTTAAAACATTATGGATTCACAGCCATTTTACTTCCTTATGATGCAGATGTAAAATATTTCATTTATTTTTTATTTGCAGAAAAGATCATACAAATAATAACAATACAAATGATAAACAAACAAGGCAATTTTCATTCAATTTTAACAAATAAAGATGTGATGAAAAATATTTGCCTTGGCAGCGCTCGTCAATGTCGAAATGATTGCTGTGGCCAATCAAATCAAAGGAGGCTTTACTGTTGAGAGTTCATTTCACAGAAACCGAAGGCCATTTCAAGTCCGACGTTTCAGTTTGAAACCGTGTGTGTGAGGTGAAATGTAAGTAGATAAACCTTTAGTATTCGACAACTATTTGATAATAGAAACGTAAAATGACCAACAGTAATTTAGTGATGCAAACTATTCGACCTTTTGTCAAATTTCAACGTTTTGAATCGAAAACAAGCTGAATCATGCGTGATTCTGAATGTGGATGTGACAAGAAACTACACCATTTTGCATTTTCGACATTTTATAAGAGTATATATAGTGAATGTGTATGTATTTTGAAATAAATACAGTTCATTTGATCACAAAGATGTCTATACTTTTCTTACATATTCCTTATTCACTTAAATCCATTTCTGTCCTTTAAGGTGAGACACTGCAGGTGAATAGGGTAAAAAATTAACTAATAGTTATCACCTTACTTACCCAGATGATTGATTACATTGATAATTGCAAACTTTTTTTTGTATTACAAGTTAGATTTAAATATGCAAATGAGCCATTATTTAATGAAATATGCACTCATTTGCATACATTTCTAGTACAAAAAAACTAAACACTGGATGAAGTCAGTTTCGAAATTGTTTTTGTTTTTTAACATTAAAGTCAAATGTTTTTACAGAGGGGATTTTGGGTGTCTCATTTTGTTACTACATAATTCAGAAAAAACTTTGAACAGACAGAAAACCATGTAACTATGGGTGAGTAAAATGTTGTATAAAATCAAGCACATTTTATATGAACGAATCCCTCTGTAAAAACCTTCAGGATATAGACAGGATTAGAAATGTAAAGTTTGGTGTGTAAGTGCTACTGAAGTGGAGATTTTTGGCTCAGTGTAGGAGAAAAAACTCATTTTGAGAAAACGGCCTTCAAAAAATATGTATTGTAATTGAAATCTATTGACACAAATAGATAAAGTGCTATAAAAGAAACACTTAACGGTGTCTTTTGACAGGTGCAAAAAAAAACAGCGTTATTGCCTGCAGTGTCTCCCCTTAATTATTTAATTCCTTTTAATAAAAAGGCCATAACAAGATGCTTTATGGCCTTGGATTGTGGCCTGAACAGGAGCATTGACTGATAAATCTTTCACTATAAAAGCAGGAATGTGTATCATAAAAAGAAATAGAGTCAGTTGTGGTTTTCTGCTGATTTTCTGAATTCTTCAACTCTCTCCATACAGGCCCGAATGTCTTTGGAGTGGAAAATGAAGCTGTGAGGAGCATCAGTGCGCTGAATTGAAGCTGCAGAAACCAGCTTAACACGTGTCCTCGAGTCCAGACAGAAGCAATGCACCCTGGGATTCAAGTGGCGCATTTTTCCCCAATCAGACGCTGATTATGAATGTGAAAGGACCCTCGGTCAGAGGATTGATAGTTCCGCTGTCATTTTTACACAGCGGACGCACTTGAGTTTGTTTGGCAGCTCCGCGAGAGGCCCTCGGCAGCACCGGCGAGCCAAACAAGTCAGCGCGGTGATCACGGAAAGCACATCCACAGAGGATGATGGGTCGGCTCGCTTTTATTAAAGCTCATCTCTGCGTGTAATTGGCTCAGAGATGGCTGATAATCTACCGTGGAAGATATTTGTCTCAGACTTGTTCCGTGTTCTTCCCGTTCGTACTCTCAAAATGAAGATTTATTTCTGGAATATTCTTGGAGCAACACCTACGGAATCGTTAAAAACTGCTGCGCAGACGGATCGCGTTAATATTACGGGTTTAATTCTCCACTTCTGAAAAACTGTGAACGATAATCACATATTCGTGCCATCTGGAGTTGAGGCATCTTGATAGAGGAATTGGGGCGGTTATACAATAGTCTTGCGTAGCAGATCAAGTCTGGTTCACGTCGCAGCCTGTTTTGACCAAGAAAGGCTCGTTTTAAACACAATTTGGTAACACTTTACAATAAGGCTCTAGTTCTATCTTTATATCTTGCAATTCTGACATTTTCTGAGTTTGCATCTAAATTCTGTGTTGTTGTTTTTTTCACCACACAATAAAAAGTCATTGTGACTTTTTGTCTTGCAATTCTTAGTTTATATTTTAGAAATAGGACTTTGTTTGCGAGATAAAAACTGCTTGCATTTTTCTTGCAATTGTGAAATTTGTACAATTGAGGTCAAAAGTTCGCATCGCCCTTTTCAGAATCTGCAAAATGTTAATTATTTTACCAAAATAAGAGGGATCATACAAAATGCATGTTATTGTTTATTTGGTACTGACCTGAATAAGATATTTCACATAAAAGGTGTTTATATACTGTACAGTATAGTCCACAACTAAAAAATTATAGTTGAATTTATAAAAATGACCCTGTACAAAAGTATACATCAACTTGGTTCTTAATACTGTGTTCTTCTCAGAAAAATTCTAAATTGTGAGGTGTAAACTAAAAATTGCCAAAAAACATCAGAATTGTGAGATAAAATGTGGCAATTTTTTTTCTTTGACGGAACGGGCTTCTGTAGTTAACAACAATGAAAACATCGTAGTTCATGTTAATTGTAACATTTACTAATACATTATTAAAGTCAAAAGTTGTATCTGTTAATATTATTAGATTTATTATTAGAACTTTGTTTGTGAGATATAAACTTCTTGCATTTGTCTTGCAATTTTGAGTTAATATCTCACATTTGTGAAAAGTTGCAAATAAAAAAAAAATTTCCGCCACTGAATAAAAAAAACAAACTTTTTATATATTATTTTAAAGATTTGTGGATTAATTTATTTTCTTTTCTTTTTTTTTTTAGGAATTATGAAAAAAGTCAATTGTGAGAGATAAACCTAGAATTACCAGAAAAAAGAATTGTGAGTTAAAATGCCACAGGCTTCTATAGTTAGCAACATTCTTTAACACGAACTAACAATGTAAAATTCTACTAAAGCATTTATTAATTTACAATTTTAAAATGCATTATTAAAATCAAATGTTGTATCTGCTAATATTATTTAATAGACCTGAGCTAATATAGACTAACAATGAACAATTGCATTTCTATTAACTAATGTTGGCAATAAATAAAAAAAAACACCATAACAAACATATGACGTTAGTTAATGCATTAAGTTAACTAATGGGACTTTATTACAAAGTGTGTTTAAACTAACTTTACTTTAAAAATTTAGTTTTAAAGATGTTTAGATGGACAAAAAAAAAAAAAAAAAGACTATGAAGAGTTTTTTGCAGTGGTCAGAAAAACAAGCACTGTATTTTACATTTATACCTATGTTGTGTCTAAAATTATTCGTTTTTTTCCCAGGTGATTCCATGAGCATGCAGATTGTGGACGGCCAACAACCACCATTAAGATGAATAGAAATGTCAACGTATGGCTCTCTCCAGATACTTTGTGACTTTTTGTCTTGCAGTTCTTCGTTTATATTTCAGAATTTTGGACTTTGTTTTTTAAAAACTTAGTTTTTTGCATTTTTATTGCAAATTAAAAAAAAAATCCCTTTAATTTCCACCAAAGAGTAAAAAGTTATTGTTGCTTGCTATTGTTATTGTTGTTATTGTTGCTTGTGTCACAGTTCAGTTTTTTTTTCTTGCAATCTCAAGTTTATATTTAAAAATTTTGGTGGTTCTTCTCAAATTTGCAAATTTAATTTTTTTTTTTTAAGAATTGCGAAAGTCAAAATTGTGAGATATAAATTCAGAATTGCCAGAAAAAGTCAAAAGTGTAGATAAAATGCTGCTTTTTTCCCTTTTTTTGGTGATGAAACGGGCTTCTATAGTTAACAACAATGAAAAAGTCTATTAAAGCATTTATTAATCTTAGTTCATGTTAACTCCAACATTTACTAATACAGTATTTCTAATTTACTAAATTACTAATTTCTTGAATAAATAAGCTTTGCACTGATGTATGGTTTGTTAGGACAATATTTGGTTGAGATACAACTGTTTGAAAATGTGGAATCTGGGGGTGCGAAAAAATCTAAATATTGAGAAAATCACCTTTAAAGTTGTCCAAATGAAATTCTTAGCAATGCATATTACTAATTAAACATTAAGTTTTACTATATTTACAGTAGGAAATTTACAAATATCTTCATGGAACATGATCTTTATTTAATATCCTAATGATTTTTGAAAAAAATAGAAATAATTCTGACCCATAAAATGTGTTTTGTGGTCCAGGGTCACATAAAGACTAACAACTGCATTTTTATGAGCTAACTTAACGATAAATAATAAATACTGTAACATTATGGCTTATCATTAGGTAATGTATTAACTAAAGGGAACTTATTGCAAAGTGTTACCTAGGATGAAAACATATTTTCTAACGGAATAAGAAGAATAAATCTTATTCAAACTGTATTACACAATTTTGTTTACATTTTAAGGATGCTTAGATGGAAAACAAGACAAAAATAATGACTATGAAGATTGTTTTTTGCAATGGTAAGAAAAAATATTTTACATTTATACCTATGCTGTGTCTAAAATTGGTCATTTTTTTTTTTTTTTTTTAGGTGATGCTGTTTTTCAGATTGGAGACATGCTAAATAACCACCATTAAGATGAATTGAAATGCAAACCAACGGCTTTCTCCAGGTACATTGAAACTCATCCGACTGAGGTGCATCAAAAAGAACTGGATGTCCTTGGAAATTTCACTCCTTAAGTTGCATTCACAAAAAGAGTGATCTCAGACATGAGAATCTATAATATTCACCAAAGAGAATAAATACATCAAAATAGCAGAATTTATGAGCTCTGTGTTGCATTTCATCTCTGACGAAATATCATCCGGCGCTTTCTTAGCATGAATTTTGGATGCTGTATACCACGTTAAAGCTTGCATTATAAAGTCTTTACAAAAACTTTAGATCCAGTTAGGAAAAAGCAGAGCGCTCTCTTTTCTGTTGCGCTCAAATATTTTGCCGGCAGCAAAACAGCAGATGATGTTATTGATCATGCAAAATAAGTTTTTCTCTTCTGTCTTGTATTATTAGCATCACGACCCGATCCCTGACTGTTTCCATCTGTCATCAATCGCTCAGTCAGTGTCAACATGTATGTCGAGCCCAAGGCGAGTCGGGGCGCCATTTCAGAGTTTTGAGATTCAGTTTCTGGGACAAAATGTCAAAACTGTTCAATTCAATTTGTCAGAGCGAGAGAGCGAGAATCCGTGGCTTGACTCCTGACGGAGGAATAGGATGTGACTTCTCTCGCTCGTCTAATCTATCTAATCTCACCACTGGGGTGCCGAATCCTCCCCTGACTTCACATTCCCGACAAATCCGTCATTTCTCAAGCTAATGATTTTAGCCGTCATATTTTCATCCGTCAAGACGGTTCATAGTTTCTTGGGTGAACTGCAGAGGACTGGTTTTAATAACTGAGGCAGGACATCAGTTTTAACCCTTTTGGTTCAATGCAAATCTGATCAGCTGACTGGATGTGCGTCAGTCAGATATTGACAGTAGCCAAAAATACATTGTATGGGTCAAAATTATCGATTTTTCTTTTATGTGAAAAATCATTAGGATATTAAGGAAAGATCATGTTCCGTGAAGATATTTTGTAAATTTCCTACCGTAAATATATCAAAACTTAAAGGAGTAGTTCACTTTCAGAACAAAAATTGGCAGATAATGTACTCACCCCCTTGTCTTGCTTTCTTCAGTCGTAAGGAAATAGTTTTTGAGTAAAACATTTCAGGATTTCTCTCCATATAATGGACTTCTATGGTGCCCCTGAGTTTGAACGTCCAAAATGCAGCTTCAAAGGGCTCTAAGCGGTCACAGCCGAGGAAAGAAGGGTCTTATCAAGCAAAACGATGGGTTATTTTCTATTTAGAGCCCTTTGAAGCTGCATTTATACTGCATTTTGCAAGTTCAAACTCGGGGGCATCATAGAAGTCCATTATATGGGGAGAAATCCTAAAATGTTTTCCTCAAAAAACATTTCTTTACGACTGAAGAAACAAAGACATGAACATCTTGGATGAGTACATTATCTATAAATCTTTGTTTTAAAAGTGAACTACTCCTTTAATTTTTGATTAGTAATATGCATTGCTAAGAACTTAATTTGGGCAACTTTAAAGGTGATTTTCTCATCATTTAGATTTTTTTGCACCCTCAGATTCTATATTTTAAAATAGTTGCATCTCGGTCAAATATTGTCCTATCAAAGCATTGTATTTTTCATTTATACCTTTGTGTCTACAATATATATATATATTCAGGTGATTCCATGAGCCGGCAGATTGCAGATGTGCCAACAACCACCATTGAGATGAATAGAAATGTCAACTTGCAATTCTCCTTTGTATTTCAGAATTTTGGACTTTGTTTATGAAACTGTCTTGCATTTTTCTTGCAATTGTAAGTTTCTATTTTGCAACTCTGACTTTTTTTTCACTCAGAATTCTAAATTTACATCTCATAATTCTTTTTCCTTTTTTTCCAGAAAGAATAGAAAATAAAAAAAGTTATTGTGACTTTTTGCAATTCTCAGTTTATATCTCACTATTAGAACTGTTTGCGAGATATAAACTTCTTGCATTTGTGACTTTTTATCTCACGATTCTGATAAGTTTATAGCTCACAATTCAGACTTTTCTTCACAGAAATTCTTCACAAAACCAGTTGTAGCAATAGCCAAAAATACATTGTATGGGTGCCAAAATTTATGCCAAAAATCATTAGGATATTAAGTAAAGATCATGTTCCATGAAGACATTTAGTGAATTTTCTATTGTAAATATATTAAAACTTAATTTTTGATTAGTAATATGCATTGCTAAGAACTTCATTTGGACAACTTTAAAGGTGATTTTCTCATCATTTAGATTTTTTTGCACCCTCAGATTCTATATTTTCAAATAGTTGCATCTCGGTCAAATATTGTCCTATCAAAGCATTGTATTTTTCATTTATACCTTTGTGTCTACAATATATATATATATTTTCAGGTGATTCCATGAGCCGGCAGATTGCAGACGTGCCAACAACCACCATTGAGATGAATAGAAATGTCAACTTGCAATTCTCCTTTGTATTTCAGAATTTTGGACTTTGTTTATGAAACTGTCTGGCATTTTTCTTGCAATTGTAAGTTTCTATTTTGCAACTCTGACTTTTTTTTCACTCAGAATTCTAAATTTACATCTCATAATTTTTTTTTTCCTTTTTTTGGGAAATAAAATAAAATAAGTTATTGTGACTTTTTGTCTTGCAATTTTCCGTTTATATCTCACTATTAGAACTGTTTGCGAGATATAAACTTGCATTTTTGAGTTAATATCTTGCATTTGTGACTTTTTATCTCACGATTCTGATAAGTTTATAGCTCACAATTCAGAGAAAATTCTTCACAGAAATTCTTCACAAAACCAGTTGTAGCAATAGCCAAAAATACATTGTATGGGTGCCAAAATTTATGCCAAAAATCATTAGGATATTAAGTAAAGATCATGTTCCATGAAGACATTTAGTGAATTTTCTATTGTAAATATATTAAAACTTAATTTTTGATTAGTAATATGCATTGCTAAGAACTTTATTTGGACGTTTTGCAGATTTTTCTCATTATTTAGGTTTTTTGCACCCTCAGATTCTATATTTTTAAATAGCTGCATCTCTGTCAAATATTGTCTTATCCTATCAAAGCACTGCATTTTACATTTATACCCATGTTGTGTCTAAAAAAAATTTTTTTTTTTTTTTCAGGTGTTTCCATGAGCCTGCAGATTGCAGACATGCCAACAACCATCATTGAGATAAATAGAAATGTCAACGTACGGCTCTCTCCAGGTACATTGTGACTTTTTGTCTTGCAATTCTCCTTTGTATTTCAGAATTTTGGACTTTGTTTATGAACATATTCTAAACGTTCATGTTCACATTGATTCAACCCCTAAATTTAAAATTTGGTGCAGAATCTTTTATTATTTAAAACCACCAATAAACGCTGTTTGAAAGTGTTTAGAAGCGTTGATCACCTCTCTACTGCAATCTTGGCCCATTCCTCGCCTCAAAAAGCTTTCAGATCACTGATAATCTTTGTTTTTAACTTTGCCACAGCTTTCTTTAAGTTCAACCAAATATTTTCAATGAGAATTAAATCTGGAGACTGAACAGGCCACTCAAGAACATCCTATGACTGAACCCTGAACCAAGAATACGTAGATTTGGATGTATACTTTGGCATGATTGTCCTGCAGGAAAGTCCTTTGATCACTAGCTTCAGTCTTTAGACCAAAGGCATCACAATTCTTGTCAAAATGACCTGATACTTCAAAGAATCCATGATGCCCTTTATACGGCCATGATTTTCACTTCCTGCTACAGTAAAACAACCCAATAACAGGACTGGCCCACCTCCAAGTTTGACGATGCACATAGTGTTCTTCTGCTCATAAGTTTTGCTATTTTTGCACCAGACATACTGCTGATCCATACGCCCAAAATGTTTCAGTTTGGTCACATCACTCCATTAAAACATTCATTAAAACATGCAGGTTGCTCTGACCAAACATTTTATGATATTGTGCTTTTTTTTGTTCAACACCCTCAAGAGATTTTCTGGTACAACACACTTTAAACTAGGGAATAAGGCTGCCAGCTGTGTCTCTATGAACTTGTAATGTCTTAGAAATGTTCATGTAGCCTTAGACTTTCTAATATAATACAATTATTTCTTTATAGCTTTTGTGAGAACTCTGTAGACTTTACCATATTTGCTACTCAACTTCAGCACATGCATGGGCTAAATGTATGTATATGTAACAGCCCAAGCTAATTCTGTTTTTTTTTTTGTTTGTTTGTTTTTTTAATAATAGAGTTTTAATAGAATAGAATTTTGTTCCCTACCATAAAAATAAGTCACTTAAAACTGCAATATTGAATAGGGGTTGAATAATTATGACATAGCTGTTATTAAAAAATCCTATAATTCAAAAACATTACATTATATATTGACATTATCACTTTTAATATGCCAGCAAACTGTTGTAAATGCAATTTTTATAAAGTTCTGGATCTTCAGAAAAGCTTGTATTTGTAAAGTACTGCAGTCTTTGGGGGCTTGAATAATTTCGATTGCAACTGTATATACTGTATAAACACATATGTAAAAGATTTTGGAAATACTGCCAATTGTCTAAAAATGTATTATAAAATAAAAATACACTGTAAAAAATGTGCTGTAGTTCTGCAGCTGGTTGCCAGTAACTTACTGTAGATTTTTAATTTATGTTATTTACTGGCAACAGTTTGTTCAAAGTTAAATGAACATTAAACATTAACAAGTCTTTGTCTTTACAGAATAAAACTATAAAATAACAACCTACTGCAAAGCATTCTGGGAACCAGAAACCTTCATCAACCTTTTTCTGTTTTTTTCCTTCAGATTTTGGTTCCCAGAATGCTTTGCATGAGGCTGTTATTTTAGTTTTATTCTGTAAAGATAAAGACTTGTTAATGTTTAATGTTCAATTAACTTTGAACAAACTGTTGCCAGTAAATAGCATAAATTAAAATCTACAGTAAGTTACTGGCAACCAGCTGCCAGTAATACTGTAATTTCTACAGATTTTGTTTACAGTGTACAGAAGCTCTAAGAATTTCTTTTAATTATTTAATTCAAATTTGAAAAATGATAAAAGCTATGTTCAAGTTCTGGAATTGAATTGGAATTTAATAGGTACTTTCAGTTCCGTTCTGAAAGCCGCTCATCCCTGTATTTCGCACGCTGTGCTCGGCTGGTGTGTATTTTGTCAAATGTAGTAGGTCATCCAGGAATTCCATGCATGCTTAAAATTAAAACCAGCTCCTTTCAGAAATAGTCATTCTGAACATATTCTGTCAGTCAGAGATTCTGTGAAAACTATTTCACGGTCAAGGCTTCCACAGGATTAATGTGGGATTTTTTTTCTTAGAAATCAATTTCTCTCTCACACACACACAGTTTCTCTCTCTCTCTAGATTTTCTCTCCCTGTTATTTTTCTATCTCGTTAATGCTTCAAAGTACAAATTACGAGTTCATTGTTTAGTGTTAGTTTAGTTGAGTCGTTTCACCCACAATGAGAATATTGTGCGCTCTTTAGCCGTATATTTGAAATGCAAACGCTCCTTTGAGACGCTCAGAGAGCTTCATTATTGCTCGGTGTCATTCCAATTTAGATAAGAGAGTAATCTGTCTAATGCCACTGATACAGCTCGTCTGTGTGGCTGCGAAGGTCTGATAGCTGTCAGAGAGAGAATAGAGCAGAGGATTATGGGATTGAGGCTGTGTCTTGCTCTGAGCTGATCATCTAACAGGTGTTTCTGGTGAACAGGTGTTGGAAAATTAACATGTCTTTTCATTTTAGGACCTCTTACTGTGGACTGCTGCTTTTAGGGGTTTGACTGAATCACAAAATCTAGTAGGAATATTATCTGGAGAGCATGTTTATTATAGTTTACTAACTCTGAAACCATAAAAATACATTTTACATTTATCTGATTAGATTATTCAAATCTATTCATATATTAATATAATTATTTGTAGGAATATTTTACTAATTTTAATGTTTATTTTTTATTTAAATGACTTGTTTTAGTAATTTTGTTCCTTCCATTTGACATTTTTGTTGTTTATTAATATTATTGTTAATATTATGTGTTTATAATTGTATGTTTTCATTTAATTTTTTTGCATTTTTTGTATTTTTTTGTGTGTATGTATAAATGTATATTTATTAAGATTTATTTATTTAGGTGAATCACAAAATCTCGTAGGAATATTATCTGGAGAGCATGTTTATTATAGTTTACTAACTCTGAAACCATAAAAATACATTTTACATTTATCTGATTAGATTATTCAAATCTATTCATATATTAATATAATTATTTGTAGGAATATTTTACTAATTTTAATGTTTATTTTTTATTTAAATGACTTGTTTTAGTAATTTTGTTCCTTCCATTTGACATTTTTGTTGTTTATTAATATTATTGTTAATATTATGTGTTTATAATTGTATGTTTTCATTTAATTTTTTTGCATTTTTTGTATTTTTTTGTGTGTATGTATAAATGTATATTTATTAAGATTTATTTATTTAGGTGAATCACAAAATCTCGTAGGAATATTATCTGGAGAGCATGTTTATTATAGTTTACTAACTCTGAAACCATAAAAATACATTTTACATTTATCTGATTAGATTATTCAAATCTATTCATATATTAATATAATTATTTTTAGGAATATTTTACTAATTTTAATGTTTATTTTTTATTTAAATGACTTGTTTTAGTAATTTTGTTCCTTCCATTTGACATTTTTGTTGTTTATTAATATTATTGTTAATATTATGTGTTTATAATTGTATGTTTTCATTTAATTTTTTTGCATTTTTTGTATTTTTTTGTGTGTATGTATAAATGTATATTTATTAAGATTTATTTATTTAGGTGAATCACAAAATCTCGTAGGAATATTATCTGGAGAGCATGTTTATTATAGTTTACTAACTCTGAAACCATAAAAATACATTTTACATTTATCTGATTAGATTATTCAAATCTATTCATATATTAATATAATTATTTGTAGGAATATTTTACTAATTTTAATGTTTATTTTTTATTTAAATGACTTGTTTTAGTAATTTTGTTCCTTCCATTTGACATTTTTGTTGTTTATTAATATTATTGTTAATATTATGTGTTTATAATTGTATGCTTTCATTTAATTTTTTTTACATTTTTTGTTTTTGTCATTTGTAGTATTTTTTTTTATGTGTATGTATAAATGTATGTTTATTTAGATTTATTTATTTAGATGAATCACAAAATCTCGTAGGAATATTATCTGGAGAGCATGTTTATTATAATTTACTAGCTCTAAAGCCATAAAAATACATTTTACATTTATCTGGAAAAAAAGTAATAATTTTATAATGTGTTTAATTTTATTTAATGTCTTAAAACTTGAAAGTTATTTATTTATTTATATTCCAGTTTCAGTTAATTTAAATGAAAATGATAATTGTTGCCTTGGCAAATAGCTGAAAAAATATTTTTTAATAAAATAAAAATATATTTTTTTAAATCAATTTGATATTTTATTTTAGCAATTTTAGAATGTTGAGATATTTTGCCTTGGTTGATAGCTGAAATAAAATGTATTTTTTTTTTATCAATTATTTTTTCTTCATTTAGTTTAACTTTATACATAAACTAAAAAAAACTATATAGACTCTTGTAATTTGTATTATTTTATTTAAAAAAAAATAAAGTAATATATGTTTTATTTTTTCATACAATTTTATTTTATATAATTTTAACATTTTGTTTCTGCTGTTTGCTGTGTAAAAATTCTCAAGAACATTTCTCAAGTATAACTAAATACATTTTATTTTAGAATGATGAGAAATGTTCTTGAGATATTTTGCTTTGCTAGATAGCTGAAATAAATAAAAATAATTATAAAAATGTTTTATTTTCATTTAGTTTAGCTTTATAAATTACCTTATTCTAAAATAAAAATGAATAAAAACAATATTAACTATATAGAAATTTAGTTTCTTTTTTTAAAGTCTGTATTTTTTGTAAATTAATTATAATTTTTTTTCTTTTTTTTTCTTTTTTAGTTTTGTCTCAGCTGTTTGGCAAAATTTCCCAAAAACATTTCTCATTTCAATTAAATAAAACGAGAAATATAGCCTTGGCAAATAGCTGAAATAAAGTAGTTTAATAATTTCATCATGTATTTCAGCAATTTTAGAATGTTGAAATTTTTTCTAAGGCAACATTTCTAATTTTGGTAAAGTTAAACCTGATTAATGAAAATGATGATGATATTAATATTTTATTAACATTATTAATTATTGTTAATATTATTATCAATAATATTAATATTATTAGTAATATTGTGTGTTTAATTACAGAATATATTAATATTATTCAAATCTATATATATATGTGTATATATGTATATTATTAATATAATTAATTGTATTAATATTTTACAAATTTTAATGTTTTAAATGTTTCATTACCTTTTTTTAGTAATTTTGTTGTTTTTTGTGTGACAAATAGCAAAAACATTAACATTATTATTAATATTATGTTTATAATTGTGTTTTTATTAAATTTTTTTGCATTTTTCGTTTTTGCCATTTGTAGTATTTTTTTTAAACGTGTATGCATAAATGTATATTTATTTAGATTTATATATCAAATAATATTTTTATATTATTCAAGTATATTCAGATATACAAATATTATTATTTTTATTATTATTATTAATAATAATAATATTATTATATTTTTTATCAATATTGTACTAATATTTTAATGTGTCTTTAATTTTTTCATAAATATTTTTTGTGTTTTTGTAGTGTGTGTGTGTGTGTGTGTGTGTGTGTATGTGTATATATATATATATATATATATATATACAGTACAGACCAAAAGTTTGGACACACCTTTGAACCAAAGTTTTCTTTATTTTCATGACTATGAAAATTGTAGATTCACACTGAAGGCATCAAAACTATAACACGTGGAATTATATACATACCAAAAAAGTGTGAAACAACTGAAAATATGTCATATTCTAGGTTCTTCAAAGTAGCCACCTTTTGCTTTGATTACTGCTTTGCACACTTTTTGACATTCTCTTGATGAGCTTCAAGAGGTAGTCACC
>NC_133374.1:904849-1007771 GCF_049309525.1 Garra rufa
AAGCCGCGTGCTCACGTTCTGCTCCGCTGGTCAAAAGCAATTAAAAAAACATGGCTTTAATTATCATACCTGCCCGGATGAGACATGCATGAGCGGATGGAAATGCAGCGAAACAGAGCAGAAAACACAGGCCAAAGTTTGCAGTTGAGCTGCAATATGGGATTTACTGCAGTCGGGATTTAAGAACTCCAGTCATGAATTTGTTTGTCCGGCTTTAGTTTATCTGTGCATGTTTCTTTTTATGAAATTGTGTTGAAATAGCTTGCGAGGCTTTACAAGTAGATTTTGATAGAAAAGCTGCTAGAAAACTCAAGAGCAATGAACCAAATCAAAGCAGATTGAGAAATATCACTGCTTTAAAAACAAACAATTGCCTTTCTAGGAGGGAGGCTGTTTGCATTATAATAGCCAATCACCTTATTTTCCCCTCGCTTCGTAATTTCCCTTTAGATTTTTACTTATTGTTCTCCGTCTAAAGGCTCCAATATATATAAAATTAGATTTCCTAGATATTGCCTTTCATTACTCTGTGCGTTTGAATGTGAAATGGCCTCATTGAGGCTGAAACGGCGGGTCGCTGTCAAGCTGAGGCCAATATTAGCGTGATGTTTCTATTAGTCAGACTCGTGCAAACACAACCTTTTGCTCATTCGCTCTAAAGTGAGTGAAAAACATCTGCTGACCATGCAGAAATCCAGCCGCAGGGGTTAGGTCATTAGCATCAGTGCATCTCATTATCATCTTAATTAGTGGTGGATTCAATTAGCAGAGGTCCGAATGTCTGTCTGTATGGATTTGGTGTCCGGAGGGGTTTATGTACGGTGGCCGACAGAGGCCAACGCGCTGCAAACAAGAAAACACATGCAAACAGAAAAAACGACAACAAATTAAGAAAACATCTTCATCAGTTTGACAACACAGGCGCTGCAAATCCTAGCAACGCAAACACAAATACGGAAACGCGCTGCAAATTCTCACAACACAACCAAACTCAGAAACGTGCTGCGAACACACGAACGCGCTGCATATAGCACGGTCCACAACGGAAATGTTTCAGGGGGACCTCAAAAAGTGATGAACCCATCTGGGACCTGATTATTTTTTCAGTGGCTGTTGGTCAGAGCAGAGGTGTTATCTATGAACTATCACCTTTTAGTGATAGTATAGTATCACTTAAAGGTGATAGTGATATAAATAATCAGGTAATATAGTGATATAAATAATCAGGTCCCAGATGAGTTCGTCACTTTTTGAGGTCCCCCTGAAACATTTCCGTTGTGGACCGTGTTATATGCAGCGCGTTTGTTAGTTTGCAGCGCCCTCGTGTGTTCGCAGCGCGTTTCTGAGTTTGGTTGTGTTGTGAGAATTTGCAGCGCGTTTCCGTATTTGTGTTTGCGTTGCGAGGATTTGCAGCGCCTGTGTTGTCAAACTGATGAAGATGTTTTCTTTATTTGTTGTCGTTTTTTTCTGTTTGCATGTGTTTTCTTGTTTGCAGCGCGTTGGCCTCTCTCGGCCACCGTATTTATGGGATTGTCTGTGGTTTCGACATTATGGATGTTTATGGATCAGGATTTTACAGCGCAAACGCATGTTTCTACTACTAAAGAGAGAAATACAGTGTGTAAAATGCACCTCAATTTTTTTTTTACATAAATGTATCTATTTTTATTGTAAATAATTAATAAGCATGCTTTTTTCTAAATAATTAAATAAAAAAAGAAAAAAAAATTCAACATTTAATTTTTCATATTTACACTGAATGCAAACTTACATTCAATATATTCTAAATTTACATCCAGAGCATGTAAAAAATAAATATAAAATAAAAATAAATGAATACATTTTAATATTTCCTGTGCATGTTATTCCCAATAAATATATAAATAATTTAATTAAAATACATAAATAAATATAATCTAAATAAATCCAGTGCACATTATTCCAAATATATAAAAAAAGCACATATAAAATAAACAAACATAAAAATAAATAAATAAAATTTAAAATGAACTCATTTGCATGTTAACCCCCCCCAAAAAATACTAATAAATATATTTTAATATTACTTCCTGTGCATATTATTCTCAACACACATTAATTTAACCTAATTCAATCTAATTCAAAAGCAAGAAATAGTGTGCAAAATGCACAAAAATACATAAATAAAACAGTAATATTAAACACCTACTTTTCATGATCTCCATGGATAAAATAAATGTTTTTGTTCTTACTGTAAATGATTCATCACTGCATGTTAATCCCAAAAAATAAATAAAAAACAACAATAAATATATTTTAATTTTATGTTATTCCCAATAAATAAATTAATAAATAAAATTAAATAAAAATACATAAATATCATAAATTAAATCCAGTGCACGTTATTTCTAATGTATAAAAAATGCATACATAAAATAAACATAAAAATAAATGTAATTTAAAATTAGCTCCTGTGCATGTTATTTCCAAAACAATAAAATAAATAAGTAAATTCTAAATTTACATCCAGTGCATGCTAATCCCAAAATAAAAATAACTAAAAAACTAAAGATAAATAAATATATATTTTTAATATTTCCTGTGCATGTTATTCCCAATAAATAAATACATAAATTAAAAAAAATAAATTAATTAAGTGAATAATACATAAATAAATATAATCTAAATTAAATCCAGTGCACGTTATTTCAAATTACATAAACATAAAAAATAATAATATAATTTAAAATTAGCTCCTGTGCATGCTTTTTCCAAAACAATTAAATAAATAAATATATTCTTAATTTACATTTAGTGCATGTTAATCCCAAAATATAAATAAAAAATAAAATAATAATTATATATATATATATATAATTTTCTGTGCATGTTATTCCCAATAACACATAAATATAATCTAAATTAAATCCAGTGCACATTATTCCAAATACATAAAAAAATGCATACATAAAATAACTATAAACATAAAAATAAATATTTATAATTCAAAATGAGCTCCTGAGTGTCATGATCGGGGCTGTGGGTCTCCCCTCAGCCTCCTGAGGTCGCTGTTCACTCTGCACTTTCTGATTACATTCACCTGTCTTTGTCATTTGCACTGATTACACTCACATCTGTTCACAATTATCTGTTCAGGTCTGCATTGTGAACAGATGCGAGTGTAATCAGTGCAAATGACAAAGACAGGTGAATGTAATCAGAAAGTGCAGAGTGAACAGCGACCTCAGGAGGCTGAGGGGAGACCCACAGCCCCGATCATGACACTGAGCATGTTATTTAAAAAAAATTAAATAAAAAATTAAATTAATTAAATACATACATACATACATACATACATACATACAATCTAAATTTACATCCAGTGCATGTTAATCCCCAAAAGAATAAATTAATTTTTTTATATTATTTCATGTGCATATTATTTCGCAATAAATTAATAAGTTAAATTTTAAATACATAAATATAATCTAAATTAATCCAGTGCACGTTATTACAGATATAAAAAAAAATTTATACTGAGCTCCTGAGCATGTCATTTCCAAAACAATAAATAAAAACTAAAAATAAATAAATATAATATATATTTACATCCAGTGCATGGTAATCCCCAAAAAATAAAATTAAAAATACATAAATATAATCTATATAAAAAATGCATACATAAAATAAATAATAAATATAAATTAAATTTACATCCAGTATGTTAATCCCCAAAAATGTATTAAAAAATTAAATAAATATATTTATAAATATATATATAAATTGTATTTCCTGTGCACGTTATTTCCAATCAATAAATAAATACATAAAAAAATAAATATCCTGTACATGTTAATACCAAAAATACATAAAAAATAAATAAATAAATTGTAATATTATTTCCTGTGCATGTTATTCACAAAAAAAAATAAATACATACATAAATAAATAAAATGAAAATTACATAAATACATCTAGTCTGAATTAAATGCAGTGCACATCATTCCAAATATATACAAAAAATGCATACATACAGTAAACAAAAAATGAATAAATAAAATAAATATAATTTAATATTATCTCTTGCGCATGTTATTTCCAAAACAATAATAATAAAAAAAAAAATACATAAATATATTCTAAATTTACATCCAGTGCACAAAAATAAATACAAAATTAAATAAATAAACATATACGTAATTTATATCCAGTGCATGTTATTCCAAATAAATAAATAAATAAATAAATACATGCACACACACACAAAAAAAAAAACATTCTGGTATAAAATGCCCACTTTCCACAATCCCCATGGATAAAGCCAAAATCCCATCCTATTTTCTTTCTCTCTGAATATCATGTTTCCCCCAGAAATACATTATGGCAGTAAAATGGGTTTCTTACCTCGTTTCATGTTGACTTTGTGTGTCTGCTCCTCTCTTTGTTTTTCTTCTGTCGTGTGTGGCCTCCTTGATTCTCCTCCAGGACCGCAGGGATTGTATTTGGGCCCTTTGGCAGAAACGTCACATGTGTCTGAATCCGGAAAAAAGAAAAAACCTTGCCAGTTCAGCACAGGAATCTGCCATGCTCTAATGTACAGCCAATATTCATTATAATGGGATAATTGCTTTATGCAAACGTAAAAAGTAAGCCAACAACAGAGCCTGAGGAACATTCTCATCTCAAATTGATTTAATTTTTAAGGCTGTCTGAGAAGGCTTTTAATGGGCAATGCACCAGAGTCAGAGAAGACGTCTTATTTATTCTGACACAAATGAAAAAGGTGTTTCTTAAACTATGGGTCCAGTGGAAACTCCCTTAAAACACACTTTCTCTATACATATATATAATTTCTTGTGCATGTTATTCCCAATAAATAAATAAATAAATAAATAAAATTAAAAAAACAGAAATATGATCTAAATTAAATCCAGTACACGTTCTTCCAAATACATAAAGCATGCATACATAAAATAAACAAACATAAAAATAAATAACTATAATTTAAAATTAGCTCCTGAGCATTTTATTTCAAAAACAACAAATAAAAAATGTAATTAAATAAATCAATACATACAATCTAAATTTACATCCAGTGCATGTTAATCCAAAAATAAAAAAAAATTAATAAATATATTTTAGTATTTCTTGTGCATGTTATTCCCAATAAATAAATACACTTTCACATTCTCATTTAAAACTAAAAATATTTAACATGAACAAATGTCTCTTCCACCACATCTCAAATTATGTCTGATAAAAAAAAGCAAATTAAAATAAAATAAAATTAACATAAAATTATTTAAAAACAAATACATTTATTTGATTGAATAAATAAATAATAAATGAAATAAGTGATATTTATCTTGATCTTTTTAGTTTTCTTCACATGTGTCTTTGTTTTTATCTCTAGCTTTTTATAAAAAAAAAATAGGTTTAATACGCGTAAAATTGCTGGTTGTGCACACAGTATTGATTTGGTCATATTTATTAAATGGATTTTAATATTTTAAGAGACAAATGGTAATAATAAAATCTGATAAAAACAATAAAAAGCACTTGAAACCTTTGTAAACAGACAAACATATTTATTATATAAAATGTACCAAATTTACATTTTTAAGATATTAAAGTCTGGGACAAAGGTAAAAAAAATCTAATAGAATCTAAATTTAGTAAAAAAAATTATTTTACATTTTTTACAGTGAAAGTGTAAGTGAAAGTGTAAAATAAAAACTAAATTCAGATTTGGTAAATGAGCAAACTTAATAGAGGTAAATAATAATAATATATTATTTTCACACAATAAATATTTATACAGCCATATTTTATGGGGGATTTTCATATTTTAAGATTTAAATTCTGGGACAAAGGTAAAAAAAAACATCTAACAGAATCTAAATGTAATAAAAAAAACATTTTTTATTTTATATTTTAAATCTAAAAGTCTGGGATAAGTGTAAAATACAAACAAAATTCAGCTTTGGTAAATGAGCAAACTTAATTTGGGGAAAATATAAATAATAATAATTATTATTATTAATATTATTATTAATTATAATAATAATACATTATTTTCACAATAAATATTTATATAGATGTTCATATTTTAAGATTTAAAGTCTGGGACAAAAATGTAAAAAAGTTTTAATGTGAACTTAATAAAGTAAAATATGAAATCTGTATAAATAAAAATGAATCCCCAGGACTTAAAAAGTTAAATAAAATAAGGCTGCAGCAGATACACATGCAGTCTGTTCAATATTTACATCTCAATGTCTTAAGGTCACGTCTCATTTTCTCAAATCGTGTTTGCCAGAGGTTTCTGATCGAGTTGTGAGCGATGGATGCCAATGTACACGACAGATCAACAGAACGTCTGTCCCTCACAGCACTGCATTGCATTAAACACGGCGTCTACGCTGACTTGAGTTAAAACTCATGCGAAGGCAATGCGATTGTCTGCAGGCGGATCTCTGGTCTGTCCGATGAGTCAGAATGAGAAACGCGGCAATCTGCCCTCCTGCCACCCCGCCGTCATTAATACCCTCTGTGCCGCTGATGAATTATTCATTACACCTGTTTATTATGCATCAAATGGCAGAGCCAACTAATCAGGCCGTGCGAGTTATCCTAATCAAAGGGTAACTGACAGGACATGGACGGCGTGACAAGCACGGAAGGTGAGCCAGGGAGCGATGGAGAGGCCGCGTTTCGCTGCAGGTTAAATGCAAAAATCGGCGGCGGTCAATAGCAATCTGAGAGAAAGCTCACGGGATCGTGAGCCGCTGCGGAGGACTTGCCAACGACGATGGGAAACTCGTTAATGTGAATGACGCCATTCATACTAATGTTTCAATCAAGTCCGGCTTCCTGTTTGAAAAAGTGCAACAAAACATCAGCATGTTTATGTTTAAATGTTTTTGTTCTTATACTGTAAATGATTAATCACTGCATGTTAATCCCAAAAAATAAATAAAAAACAACAATGAATAAATATATTTTAATTTTATGTTATTCCCAATAAATAAATAAAATTAAATAAAAATACATAAATATCATAAATTAAATCCAGTGCACGTTATTTCTAATATATAAAAAAATGCAGAAATTAAATAAATATAATTTAAAATTAGCTCCTGTGCGTGTTATTTCCAAAACAAAAAAATAAATAAATAAATTCTAAATTTACATCCAGTGCATGCTAATCCCAAAATAAAAATAACTAAAAAATAAAGATAAATAAATATATATTTTTAATATTTCCTGTGCATGTTATTCCCAATAAATAAATACATAAATTAAAAAAAATTAATTAAATGAATAATACATAAATAAATATAATCTAAATTAAATCCAGTGCACGTTATTTCAAATTACATAAACATAAAATAATAATAATAATATAATTTAAAATTAGCTCCTGTGCATGTTATTTCCAAAACAATTAAATTAAAACATCAGCATGTCCCATAAACGACATCTAAACATCTTTTAGCAACTATCAAACACACCACTGTTTGGCATCGTAATATCTCAAAAACTAAGAAATTAACTAACTATATAGGAAATATCCCTTAAAACAACAACAACAAAAATAAAATATATGTACGGTGGAAATACCTCTTACAATAAATAAAACTATTTAAATGTTAATAATTAAATGAAAGTATTTATGCATAATTATTAAAATAACTTAAATGAAAAAAAAATGTATTAATAAATTATTTAAATGTGTTTTTGAAATAAATGATAAAAATACAATGGAAATACTCCTTAAGATAAATAAAACAAAATAAATATTAGCATGAACTCAGTAAATAAATACAATTATTTTAAAAATTAAATAAAATTATTTAAATGAATAAACTTTTTTTAACTAAATATATAATAAAAATCAGTGGAAATACACTTTACAATAAATAAATAAATGTATTTGAATAAATACATTTAATTATTTAAATATAATTATTTCAATACAAATATTTTTTTTTAATTTTTTTTAATAAATAAACAAATGACAATTACAATAAATATACTTTTTACAACTAAATGCATGATAAAATACAGTATAAATACCCCTTAAATATGATAAATAGAATTATTGAAATCCAATTATTAATTTTTGTTCAAATTGTTTTTGAAATAAATAAATAAACATTAGCATGAAAATGCCTCTTACAATAAATACTTATATACTTGATTTATTATTTAAATAAATAACATTTCTATAAAAGTAAATAAATAACTTTTTTGAACTATATTTTTTTAAATCTATGATAAAACACAGTGAAAATACCCTTCACAATAAATAATTTAAATAAATAAATGATGTTTTTGAAATAAACAAACAAATAAAAATAAAAAAACAAACTTTTTTTACTAAAAACATGATAAAATGATGAATAAAATAAAATAATTTAAATAAAACAATAAAATAAATAGAATTATTCAAATCCAATTATATCATTTCTAATAATAAATAAACATTAGCATGAAAATGCCTCTTACAATAAATACTTTATTTAAATAAATAACATTTCTATAAAAGTAAATAACTTTTTTGAACTAAATGTATGATAAAATACAGTAAAAATACCCTTCACAATAAATTAATGATTTAAATAAATAATTGTTGTTTTTGCAATGAACAAATAAAAGTTTTAGCAAAAATACCCCGTACAATAAATAAATCAACTTTTTTTACTAAAAACATGATAAAATGATGAATAAAATAAAATTATTTAAATAAAACAATAAAATAAATAGAATTATTTAAATCCAATTATTTCATTTTTAAATAAAAAAGTAAACATTAGCATGAAAATGCCTCTTACACTAAATACTTTAATAGAAATGTTATTTTTTTAAATAATTAAATAAAGTAAATAACTTTTTTTGAACTAAATGTATGATAAAATACAGTGAAAATACCCTTCACAGTAAATTATTTAAATAAACAATTGTTGTTTTTGCAATAAATAAATAAAAAAAATTTAGTAAAAATACCCCGTACAATAAATAATTTTTTTTTTACTAAAAACATGATAAAATGATGAATAAGATAAAATTATTTAAATAAAAAAATAAAAAAATAGAATTATTTAAAAAATTGTTTTTTAAATAAACAAACATTAGCGTGAAAATAAATACCCTTTACAATAAATAAAATTAATAAAACAAATAAAATAAATAACATTTTTGAACTAAACATATGATAATATACAGTGAAAATCCACTGAAAATAAATACAATGAAATTAAATTTACAAACATATATATGTACACACGTGGTTCTTTATACCACGATTTATACCACGGTATTATGTTTATTAATGATTATTCATGGTCCATGTATATACATGGTACTCCGAGACACTTAAAAGAATGTCAAAATATAATGGCACTGTCATGGTAGCATATCCAAAGACACATTATCATATGAAATTAAACGCAACAATCAGAGAGTGGTTTTCACAAATTGTTCTGAACAGACAGACGGAGCTAACAGGGGAAAACGAGATCTGGAAAGTATCACAAACTGAATTTGAACTTTCCACATTTGCATTTCCCACATGAGCGCTAAACAAAGACACAGCGCCAATCCGAGATAGCAAATATAATTAAACAGAACGAAAACAAGATGTACTAATGTCTCTGGAGTTACAATATCACTTGGCTAGACGTTTCAAAGCTGGGTTTCTATCAGTAACTGAGTTGGACTGAATTTCAATTTCATTCGGTCAACTGAGGAGACAAATTACTGTTAAATGATTAGCGCAAGCCCCAACCGCCGGACCTCAACCTCAACTGATTAATATAACTAACAAATATAATCACAGACTCTTACACTGACCTTTGAATGCGGTTTGTAGGATTTACACGAACAGCCGCGGGTTACGTCTGACTTCATTACACTGGGACCAAATATGATTCTCACTTTGTAGTTTTCAACTCTTGTACGCTTTCTATCAGTCACACGCTCCAATTTCTTTAGTCGTTTCGGGAGGCAAATTATGTGATTTGTGAAAAGTGATTAGAAGCCGCTAGTCACCCGAACAAGATTTATGTAAATGTGAACACCAGCCGTCTATTACTGGAAACAGAATTTGAAACGAAAGCTTACCCAAAAATGAAAATTTGCTGTTAATTTACTTACCCTCAGGCTATCCGAGGATTTAGGTGACTTTACTTTAGCAGAACAGGAAAGAAGATTTTTAGCTGAAGCCATGATTCTTGGTGATTCAGACAATGCAAGTCAATGGGTACCGTCACTTTGAAAGACAAAAAAGCATATCAGGCAACACAAAATGACGAGATTAAAGTCATAATATTTTGAGAATAAAGTCGAAATTACGAGAATAAAGTCAAAATGTTTTGAGAATAAAGACAAAATAACAATAAAGTCACAATATTTTGAAAATAAAGTTGAAATTACGAGAATAAAGTCAAAATGTTTTGAGAATAAAGACAAAATTATGAGAAGTCAAAATGTTTCGAGATTAAAGGCAAAATCACAAGAATAAAGTCGAAATATTTTAAGAATAAAGTCAAAATGACAAAAAAGTCGAAATATTTTGAAAATAAAGTTAAAATGATAAGAATAAAGCTGAAATATTTCGAAAATAAAGTCAAAATGACAGTCAAAATATTTTGAAAATAAACTTGAAATTACGAGACTAAAGTCAAAATATTTTGAGAATAAAGAGAAAATATTGAGAATAAAGTCAAAATTCCAAGAAGAAAATTGAAATTTCAAGAATAAAGTCAAAATTATGAGAATAAAGTTGAAATATTTTGAGAAGTCAAAATTACGAAAATAAAGTCAAAATATTATGAGAAAAGTAGAAATATTTTGAGAATAAAATTGAAATTACAAGAATAAAGTTGAATTTATGAGAATAAAGTCGAAATATTACGAAAATAAAGTCGAAAGTACGAAAATTACTGTTAAATGATTAGCGCAAGCCCCAACCGCCGGACCTCAACCTCAACTGATTAATATAACTAACAAATATAATCACAGACTCTTACACTGACCTTTGAATGCGGTTTGTAGGATTTACACGAACAGCCGCGGGTTACGTCTGACTTCATTACACTGGGACCAAATATGATTCTCACTTTGTAGTTTTCAACTCTTGTGCGCTTTCTATCAGTCACACGCTCCAATTTCTTTAGTCGTTTCGGGAGGCAAATTATCCTAAAGTGATTAGAAGCCGCTAGTCACCCGAACAAGATTTATGTAAATGTGAACACCAGCCGTCTATTACTGGAGACAGAATTTGAAACGAAAGCTTTAGATGACTTTTTTTTACTTTAGCAGAACAGGAAAGAAGATTTTTAGCTGAAGCCATGGTTCTTGGTGATTCAGAAAATGCAAGTCAATGGGTACCGTCACTTTGAAAGACAAAAAAGCATATCAGGCAACACAAAATGACGAGATTAAAGTCATAATATTTTGAGAATAAAGTCGAAATTACGAGAATAAAGTCAAAATGTTTTGAGAATAAAGACAAAATTATGAGAAGTCAAAATGTTTCGAGATTAAAGGCAAAATCACAAGAATAAAGTCGAAATATTTTAAGAATAAAGTCAAAATGACAAAAAAGTCAAAATATTTTGAAAATAAAGTTAAAATGATAAGAATAAAGCTGAAATATTTCGAAAATAAAGTCAAAATGACAGTCAAAATATTTTGAAAATAAACTTGAAATTACGAGACTAAAGTCAAAATATTTTGAGAATAAAGAGAAAATATTGAGAATAAAGTCGAAATTCCAAGAATAAAATTGAAATTTCAAGAATAAAGTCAAAATTATGAGAATAAAGTTGAAATATTTTGAGAAGTCAAAATTACGAAAATAAAGTCAAAATATTATGAGAAAAGTAGAAATATTTTGAGAATAAAATTGAAATTACAAGAATAAAGTTGAATTTATGAGAATAAAGTCGAAATATTACGAAAATAAAGTCGAAAGTACGAAAATTACTGTTAAATGATTAGCGCAAGCCCCAACCGCCGGACCTCAACCTCAACTGATTAATATAACTAACAAATATAATCACAGACTCTTACGCTGACCTTTGAATGCGGTTTGTAGGATTTACACTAACAGCCGCGGGTTACGTCTGACTTCATTACACTGGGACCAAATATGATTCTCACTTTGTAGTTTTCAACTCTTGTACGCTTTCTATCAGTCACACGCTCCAATTTCTTTAGTCGTTTCGGGAGGCAAATTATCCTAAAGTGATTAGAAGCCGCTAGTCACCCGAACAAGATTTATGTAAATGTGAACACCAGCCGTCTATTACTGGAGACAGAATTTGAAACGAAAGCTTTAGATGACTTTTTTTTACTTTAGCAGAACAGGAAAGAAGATTTTTAGCTGAAGCCATGGTTCTTGGTGATTCAGAAAATGCAAGTCAATGGGTACCGTCACTTTGAAAGACAAAAAAGCATATCAGGCAACACAAAATGACGAGATTAAAGTCATAATATTTTGAGAATAAAGTCGAAATTACGAGAATAAAGTCAAAATGTTTTGAGAATAAAGACAAAATAACAATAAAGTCACAATATTTCGAAAATAAAGTCGAAATTACGAGAATAAAGTCAAAATATTTTGAGAAATAAAGACAAAATATTGAAAATAAAGTCGAAATTACGAGAATAAAATTGAAATTTCAAGAAGTCAAAATGTTAAGAATAAAGTCAAAATATTTAGAAAAAAATCTAAATTATGAGAAAAAAAGTCAAAATGTTATGAGATTAAAGTCAAAATTACGAAAATAAAGTCAAAATATTTCGAGAATAACGTCAAAATGTTTCAAGATTAAAGTAAAAAAAGAATGAAGTTGAAATTACGAGAATAAAGTCAAACTGTTTTGAGAATAAAGTCGAAATTATGAGAATAAAATCAAAATATTGAGAATTAAGTCAAAATATTTCGAGAATAAAACTGAAATATTATGTCAAAATATTTCAAGAATAAACTTAAAAATTTGAGAATAAAGTCAAAATATTTAGGGAAATAAAATTGAAATATTACAAGAATAAAGTCGAAATTATTCTAAAATAAAGTCAAAATTACGAGAATAAAGTCGAATTTATAAGAAGTTGAAATATTATGAGAATAAAGTCGAAATATTTTGAGAATAAAGTAAAAATTACGAGAATAAAGTCTAAATATTTCAACTTTATTCTCGTAATTTTTACTTTATTCTCAAAATATAATAGAATAAAGTCTAAATATTTTGAGAATAAAGTCAAAATTACGAGAATAAAGTCTAAACATTTTGAGAATAAAGTAAAAATACTTAAAAAATAAAGTCAAAATATTTCGAGAATAAAGTAAAATTTACAAAGATAGTCAAAATGTTATTAGAAAAGTAGAAATGTTTTGAGAATAAAGTCGAAATTTTCTCGTAACTTTTTACTTTATTCTCGTAATATTTCAACTTTATTCTCGTAATATTTCAACTTTATTATCATAATTTTGACTTTATTTTCAAAATATTACAAATGTAATATTGTAATCTTTTTGTTGAATCCGGTTCACGAACTAATCATTTTTTGAACCGATTCTTTTAAGTGAACTAGTCAAACCAGTTCCACCAAATCAGACTAAATCATCTGAATCAGTTCGCAGCTCGAGCAGCACAGATCTACAAGTTATTCAATCAAAACTCACTTTCAGACACCTGACAGTCACTCAGATTGGAAATGAGCCGAAATAACAGCGTATATATGATTCTATAATGAATGAACTGATTTGAGCACTCCAGCTCCTCCAACAGTCACTGAACTGAGAAAACGGAGGAAACATTTCACATCATTATTGGATGATTTAATAACATAACTGTGAATAAGTGACGTCACTGTGTGATTAGGTGAACAAACTAGTCTTGAATCATTTCATTGAATCGAACTGTCCGAAAGAACCAGTTCACAGAAATGGACCAGATTTGCCTAAGGCTCTGGATTAATAATGTTGTAAATAATGTTCAGTTTCTTGACAGATCGTTTCACTTTATAAGACTTCATAAGAGCCACTGGGATTCATTTTGTGCTGTCTGATACCATAAAAATGGGTTTTGCATTTTATAAAATCACCAGGGAGCACAGTTTCAGCTAAAAATCTTCTTTACTGTTCTACTCAAGAAGAAAAGTCACCTACATCTTGGATGGCCTGAGGGTGAGTAAATTAACAGCTATTTTTTTTTATTTTTGGAAGAACTATGCCTTTAAAAGCAAGAATCTAAAGACTTATGTGTTTCTTTTTACCTTTTAGCATACTGTTTTGCAACACATCCAACACTAAATCTGACAAACAATATTTCGACTTCATTCTCGTAATATTTCGACTTCATTCTCAGAGTATTTCGACTTCATTCTCAGAGTATTACGATTTCATTCGCGGAGTATTACGACTTTATTCTCGTAGTATTACGACTTCATTCTCGGAGTATTACAACTTTATTCTCGTAGTATTCCTACTTCATTCTCGCAGCATTCCGACTTCATTCTCGCAGCATTGCGACTTCATTCTCGCAGCATTGCGACTTCATTCTCGCAGCATTGCGACTTCATTCTCGCAGCATTCCGACTTCATTCTCAAAATGTTTCGACTTCATTCTCGCAGCATTCCGACTTCATTCTCGCAGCATTGCGACTTCATTCTCAAAATGTTTCGACTTCATTCTCGCAGCATACCAACTTCATTCTCGCAGCATTCCGATTTCATTCTCAAAATGTTTCGACTTCATTCTCAAAATGTTTCGACTTCATTCTCGCTGCATTCCGACTTCATTCTCGCAGCATTCCGACTTCATTCTCGCAGCATTCCGACTTCCTTCTCAAAATGTTTCGACTTCATTTTTGCAGCATTCCAATTTCATTCTCGCAGCATTCCGACTTCATTCTCGCAGCATTCCGACTTCATTCTCAAAATGTTTCGACTTCATTCTCGCAGCATTCCGACTTCATTCTCGCAGCATTCCGACTTCATTCTCGCAGCATTCCGACTTCATTCTCAAAATGTTTCGACTTCATTCTCGCAGCATTCCAATTTCATTCTCGCAGCATTCCGACTTCATTCTCAAAATGTTTCGACTTCATTCTCGCAGCATTCCGACTTCATTCTCGCAGCATTCCGACTTCATTCTCGCAGCATTGCGACTTCATTCTCGCAGCATTGCGACTTCATTCTCGCAGCATTCTGACTTCATTCTCAAAATGTTTCGACTTCATTCTCAAAATGTTTCGACTTCATTCTCGCAGCATTCCAATTTCATTCTCGCAGCATTCCGACTTCATTCTCGCAGCATTCCGACTTCATTCTCAAAATGTTTCGACTTCATTCTCAAAATGTTTCGACTTCATTCTCGCTGCATTCCGACTTCATTCTCGCAGCATTCCGACTTCATTCTCGCAGCATTCCGACTTCATTCTCAAAATGTTTCGACTTCATTCTCGCAGCATTCTGACTTCATTCTCAAAATGTTTCGACTTCATTCTCAAAATGTTTCGACTTCATTCTCGCTGCATTCCGACTTCATTCTCGCAGCATTCCGACTTCATTCTCGCAGCATTCCGACTTCATTCTCGCAGCATTCCGACTTCATTCTCAAAATGTTTCGACTTCATTCTCGCAGCATTCTGACTTCATTCTCAAAATGTTTCGACTTCATTCTCAAAATGTTTCGACTTCATTCTCGCAGCATTCCGACTTCATTCTCGCAGCATTCCGACTTCATTCTCAAAATGTTTCGACTTCATTCTGCAGCATTCCAATTTCATTCTCGCAGCATTCCGACTTCATTCTCGCAGCATTCCGACTTCATTCTCAAAATGTTTCGACTTCATTCTCGCAGCATTCCGACTTCATTCTCGCAGCATTCCGACTTCATTCTCGCAGCATTCCGACTTCATTCTCAAAATGTTTCGACTTCATTCTCGCAGCATTCCAATTTCATTCTCGCAGCATTCCGACTTCATTCTCAAAATGTTTCGACTTCATTCTCGCAGCATTCCGACTTCATTCTCGCAGCATTCCGACTTCATTCTCGCAGCATTGCGACTTCATTCTCGCAGCATTGCGACTTCATTCTCGCAGCATTCTGACTTCATTCTCAAAATGTTTCGACTTCATTCTCAAAATGTTTCGACTTCATTCTCGCAGCATTCCAATTTCATTCTCGCAGCATTCCGACTTCATTCTCGCAGCATTCCGACTTCATTCTCAAAATGTTTCGACTTCATTCTCAAAATGTTTCGACTTCATTCTCGCTGCATTCCGACTTCATTCTCGCAGCATTCCGACTTCATTCTCGCAGCATTCCGACTTCATTCTCAAAATGTTTCGACTTCATTCTCGCAGCATTCTGACTTCATTCTCAAAATGTTTCGACTTCATTCTCAAAATGTTTCGACTTCATTCTCGCTGCATTCCGACTTCATTCTCGCAGCATTCCGACTTCATTCTCGCAGCATTCCGACTTCATTCTCGCAGCATTCCGACTTCATTCTCAAAATGTTTCGACTTCATTCTCGCAGCATTCTGACTTCATTCTCAAAATGTTTCGACTTCATTCTCAAAATGTTTCGACTTCATTCTCGCAGCATTCCGACTTCATTCTCGCAGCATTCCGACTTCATTCTCAAAATGTTTCGACTTCATTCTCGCAGCATTCCAATTTCATTCTCGCAGCATTCCGACTTCATTCTCAAAATGTTTCGACTTCATTCTCGCAGCATTCCGACTTCATTCTCAAAATGTTTCGACTTCATTCTCGCAGCATTCCGACTTCATTCTCGCAGCATTGCGACTTTATTCTCGCAGCATTGCGACTTCATTCTCGCAGCATTCTGACTTCATTCTCAAAATGTTTCGACTTCATTCTCAAAATGTTTCGACTTCATTCTCGCAGCATTCCGACTTCATTCTCAAAATGTTTCGACTTCATTCTCGCAGCATTCCGACTTCATTCTCGCAGCATTCCGACTTCATTCTCAAAATGTTTCGACTTCATTCTCGCAGCATTCCGACTTCATTCTCGCAGCATTGCGACTTCATTCTCGCAGCATTGCGACTTCATTCTCGCAGCATTCTGACTTCATTCTCAAAATGTTTCGACTTCATTCTCAAAATGTTTCGACTTCATTCTCGCAGCATTCCGACTTCATTCTCAAAATGTTTCGACTTCATTCTCGCAGCATTCCAATTTCATTCTCGCAGCATTCCGACTTCATTCTCGCAGCATTCCGACTTCATTCTCAAAATGTTTCGACTTCATTCTCAAAATGTTTCGACTTCATTCTCGCTGCATTCCGACTTCATTCTCGCAGCATTCCGACTTCATTCTCGCAGCATTCCGACTTCATTCTCAAAATGTTTCGACTTCATTCTCGCAGCATTCCGACTTCATTCTCGCAGCATTCCGACTTCATTCTCAAAATGTTTCGACTTCATTCTCGCAGCATTCCAATTTCATTCTCGCAGCATTCCGACTTCATTCTCGCAGCATTCCGACTTCATTCTCAAAATGTTTCGACTTCATTCTCGCAGCATTCCGACTTCATTCTCGCAGCATTCCGACTTCATTCTCAAAATGTTTCGACTTCATTCTCGCAGCATTCCAATTTCATTCTCGCAGCATTCCGACTTCATTCTCAAAATGTTTCGACTTCATTCTCGCAGCATTCCGACTTCATTCTCGCAGCATTGCGACTTCATTCTCGCAGCATTGCGACTTCATTCTCGCAGCATTCTGACTTCATTCTCAAAATGTTTCGACTTCATTCTCAAAATGTTTCGACTTCATTCTCGCAGCATTCCGACTTCATTCTCAAAATGTTTCGACTTCATTCTCGCAGCATTCCGACTTCATTCTCGCAGCATTCCGACCTCATTCTCAAAATGTTTCGACTTCATTCTCAAAATGTTTCGACTTCATTCTCGCTGCATTCCGACTTCATTCTCGCAGCATTCCGACTTCATTCTCGCAGCATTCCGACTTCCTTCTCAAAATGTTTCGACTTCATTCTCGCAGCATTCCGACTTCATTCTCAAAATGTTTCGACTTCTTTCTCAAAATGTTTCGACTTCATTCTCGCTGCATTCCGACTTCATTCTCGCAGCATTCCGACTTCATTCTCGCAGCATTCCGACTTCATTCTCGCAGCATTCCGACTTCATTCTCAAAATGTTTCGACTTCATTCTCGCAGCATTCCGACTTCATTCTCAAAATGTTTCGACTTCATTCTCAAAATGTTTTGACTTCATTCTCGCTGCATTCCGACTTCATTCTCGCAGCATTCCGACTTCATTCTCAAAATGTTTCGACTTCATTCTCGCAGCATTCCGACTTAATTCTCGCAGCATTCCGACTTCATTCTCGCAGCATTGCGACTTCATTCTCGCAGCATTGCGACTTCATTCTCGCAGCATTCTGACTTCATTCTCAAAATGTTTCGACTTCATTCTCAAAATGTTTCGACTTCATTCTCGCAGCATTCCGACTTCATTCTCGCAGCATTCCGACTTCATTCTCAAAATGTTTCGACTTCATTCTCGCAGCATTCCAACTTCATTCTCGCAGCATTCCGACTTCATTCTCAAAATGTTTCGACTTCATTCTCGCAGCATTCCGACTTCATTCTCAAAATGTTTCGACTTCATTCTCGCAGCATTCCGACTTCATTCTCAAAATGTTTCGACTTCATTCTCGCAGCATTCCGACTTCATTCTCAAAATGTTTCGACTTCATTCTCGCAGCATTCCGACTTCATTCACAAAATGTTTCGACTTCATTCTCGCAGTATTTCGACTTCATTCACAAAATGTTTCGACTTCATTCTCGCAGCATTCCAATTTCATTCTCGCAGCATTCCGACTTCATTCTCAAAATGTTTCGACTTCATTCTCGCAGCATTCCGACTTCACTCTCAAAATGTTTCGACTTCATTCTCGCAGCATTCCAATTTCATTCTCGCAGCATTCCGACTTCATTCTCAAAATGTTTCGACTTCATTCTCGCAGTATTTCGACTTTATTCTCGCAGTATTGCGACTTTATTCTCGCAGTATTGCGACTTTATTCTCGCAGTATTGCGACTTCATTCTCGCAGTATTTCGACTTCAGTCTCAGAGTATTTCGACTTCATTCTCATAGTATTGCGACTTCATTCTCGTAGTATTCGACTTTATTCTCGCAGTATTTCGACTTCAGTCTCAGAGTATTTCGACTTCATTCTCATAATATTTCGACTTCATTCTGGTAGTATTTCGACTTCATTCTCATAGTATTTCAACTTTAGTCTCAGAGTATTTAAACTTTATTCTCGTAGTATTTCGACTTCATTCTCGTAGTATTTCGACTTCATTCTCTTAGCATTTCAACTTTAGTCTCAGAGTATTTCAACTTTATTCTCGTAGTATTTCGACTTCATTCTCTTAGTATTTCAACTTTAGTCTCAGAGTATTTCAACTTCATTCTCAGAGTATTTCAATTTTAGTCTCAGAGTATTCCGACTTTAGTCTGAGAGTATTTCGACTTCATTCTCGTAGTATTTCAACTTTAGTCTCAGAGTATTTCAACTTCATTCTCAGAGTATTTCAATTTTAGTCTCAGAGTATTCCGACTTTAGTCTGAGAGTATTTCGACTTCATTCTCGTAGTATTTAAACTTTAGTCTCAGAGTATTTCAACTTTATTCTCGTAGTATTTCGACTTTAGTCTCAGAAGTATTTCGACTTTAGTCTGAGAGTATTTCGACTTCATTCTCGTAGTATTGCGACTTCATTCTCGTAGTATTGCGACTTTATCTAATTATAGAATCAGATTTCCCCATTTGCCTGAGGCTGTGGATTAATGATGTTGTAAATAATGTTCAGTTTCTTGACAGATCGTTTCACTTCATAAAACCTCAATATATCACCAGGAGCCACTGAGATTTTTTGTGTTTCCTGATAAGCTTTAAAGCATTTTCATAAAAATACATTTTATGACTCACCGAGGATCACAGTTTCAGCTAAAAATCTTCTTTACTGTTCTACTCAAGAAGAAAAGTCACCTACATCTTGGATGGCCTGAGGGTGAGTTAATTAACAGCTTTTTTTTTTGTTTTTTTGGATGAACTATGCCTTTAAAAGCAAGAATCTAAAGACTTATGCGTTTCTTTTTACCTTTTAGCCTCTACAACAAATTATTCGCAACACATCCAACACTAAATCTGACAAACGAAGTCATCAATTGTGGATAAACGCACAAGTTCGTCCGCCTCTTCTGACCTTTGTCGACTAATGAATCATTCAAGCACAATTTAAGGAGAAGTATCTGAACTCATCGTGATCTTTCCCTCACAGAACCCACAATGCATCCGAATCCAGATTGACTTCCGTCTACGAGAGGCGTTTCTGTATTCCGATAAGTTCCTGGACTCAATCTGCCGGGAGTAAATTGCTTTTTCCCCTCTCATACGGCGTAGTCGCAAACGTTTAGAGAAGCCAGCGAAATGTTTTTATTGGATATGGCAGCAAACAGTCAGACGTGAAGCGCGTGTGAATACCTAATGCCCTTGTACCAGAAGGAAATGGACTGTGATTATGATCTTCTCTGTTCTTACAGGTGGAAGGAAGTGATCTCATGTCCATCACCACTGATGCAAATCACTCTCTCTCATGAGCATGCTGGGAAATCAGTCAGCCGTGTGCGAGAGGTGAATTAGCATGCTGATCAAGGCTGGATTTGCTGGTGAGGCAAAGCTAGTCATGAGACAACAATGTATTTTACATACTATTAAAAAGAAATCAGCATTACATTTCTTCAGTGCTGTTAAAATAATAGTTTACCCAGCATTCCATCACTTGCTCACCAATGAATCCTCTGGAGTGAATGGGTGCCGTCAGAATGAGAGTCCAAACAGCTGATAAAAACATCACAATCCACATCACTCCAGTCCATCAGTTAACTTTTTGTGAAGCCAAAATCTGTGTGTTTGTAAGAAACAAATCTATCTTTAAGATGTTTTTAACTAAAATACAAGTTCATAATTCACAATAACGCTTCCTCTAGTGAAAAAGTGGTCTTGGTCTGAATCAGGAGAGAAATCTGCTCAGATCAAGCACCGTTTACAAGCAAAACCGGTCTAAAACATCTCTAAACATATATGTGGCTGGATCTGATGCAAAACAACAACAAGTAATTGACCTTTTAATCTACTATTATGGATTAAGGACTCATATTTTGGTCAGAAACTATGGTTTGACGTTAAAATGTCTTAATGTTGGATTGTTTTTGTTTTTACAAACGCACAGCTTTTGGCTTCTCAAGATGTTAATTGATGGACTGGAGTACATCCTTAAAAATAAAGGTTCTTTATTGGCATCGATGGTTCCATGAAAAACATCCATGGAACCTTTTAAATGCAGAAGCGGTTCTTTATAGTCGAAAAAGGTTCTTTAGATATTTAAAATGTTCTTCAAATTGGTTCTTTTAAGAACCGCTCACTGAAGGGTTCTTTGGGGAACCAAAAATGGCTCTTCTATGGCACCTAAAAGTGTAGTGTCATCACAATACCAAAATTTTGACTTTGATACGATACCTGACTAAAATATCTCGATGCTACTGCGGAACTGATACTATGACGAAAACACAGAACGACAGGTAAAGTAATTAAATAATAATAGATCCAAATAGAGATGGTTATTTTATCTATTAAAAAAGGACCATGGTGAGCAACTACTGAGCCTACACTCTTAAAAATAAAGGTGCTTCACGATGCCATAGAAGAACCTTTTTGTCTAAATGGTTCCATAAAGAACCTTTAACATCTGAAGAACCTTTCTGTTTCACAAAAGGTTCATTGCGGCAAAAGAAGGTTCTTCAGATTATAAAAAGGTAAGAAAGAGATGGTTCTTTGTGGAACCAAAAATGGTTCTTCTATGGCATCGCTGTGAAGAACCTTTTGAAGCACCTTTATTTTTAAGAGTGCCCAGGTATGTAGAGATCTTTGCAACTTTGGTAAGAGCTAAAAGGATAAAACCAAAACTTATTTAGTGATAACAACTTATTTAACAATAACAACTTATAGCATGATATAGTCATTTTTGTTATTTTATCTTTGTTATGATGAAGAACATAGATGCAAGTAACAAACTATTTTTTAACAATTACTCAAATGAAATAAAGAGGGCCCTATGAAATCCGTTTTAATTCCCAAATTCTGTTTAAAATTTTCTGGATTCCATTTTTTCTGTTTTAGTTTTTCTAGACTCTATGTTATTGGTTACATTAAAAATATTAATCAAAAAGCATGTCTAATTGTAATCAAGAAACGTACACAATTTAACAGCAGTTTCTTAAAAGTTAAACATAAATGGAATACATTTGATTATTTTTAATCAAATTCTGTGAATCTGTTTTCCATTAATTTTCTGGATTCCATTGTAATAGTTTCATTAAATTTTAATAATCTAAAGCATGTCTAAATAATTTCTAAAGATTTAATTTATATATATATATATATATATAATTTTTTTTTTTTTTTTTTTTTTTAAATAAATTGTTATTTTTCTGGTAAATATTATTAAATAATATGTCTCTTATTAGTAGTAGCACTATCATTACATGAATTAATATTTTTGTCAAGTTAAACTGAACTCTTTTCAACGTGTCGCTGCTTTTACATTTCTGTTTGTACATGATATGAGAATGTAATTTAAAAGTAATTTAAAATGCTTATGAAGTGACTCACAGCAGTTCATGTACTCATATATTGAGGCGACAGAGGCTAAAAACACCACAAGTGTTACATGCTCTTATCAAAATGCATTCTTAAAGTACCGGTACTAGTAAAATCAGCTATTTGGACTCTCATTCTGACGGCACCCATTCACTCTTCTACATCTCAAGAGTTTACATATTAGGTTTGATGACATTTAATGTCTGAAAATCTTTGTAGTCCCTTTTAGACACTCGTTTGCTTTCTTCAAGACAAGTAAAGCTTAAACATGAGGGTATTAGCGATGTCTTTGAATTAAGTATAAAATGTTAACTGTAAAAATGTGTTAAACAGACCTTATTTAATCAAAAACCCATTGACTTTGGGGATGATGAAACAACAAAAGTGCTAAAATTAACTCGTTTCTCATTTTAAGAGGATAAAAAGAGGTGCTGCAGCATTATATACAAAATGAAAATGTATTTTATGAACTTTAAATCATGTGAATGTATTCTAGCAGAGGACAAAAAATAAAATTACCTGAAAATGTGCATAATATGAGGACTTTAAGACTGAATGTCCTCAGCGCTGCTAATTTCATGTCATTTACTAAATCTTAACTGTCAGGCACAGCAAAAAATGTCATTTATATTCATATGCAGCAGTAATAAATCAATTCACCTGCTTGATTCACACATTTGACTGCTAATAATGAACTTTTCTGTCACTTCTGTGTAAATCCATGTGACTCATTTTTCACAGGAGAGCTAATCGCGCCGCTATACCGCTAATGTTTTTACTCCCAAACAGTGAATATTATCTCTGCAGGTGTTCTGGTTACATAACACGCAGAGAAGAGCTTCAGATCTCTCGCATATGTGCTGAAGAGAGTCACATTTTCAGACAGTTTTTACTGCGCTTTTCTCTGGCTGACTCAGCCGTTCTGCGCTAATGTCCGCGGAGAGGTGCGTGACTTTCCGAGCGATTCCTCTGGCGCACACTGACCTCCATTAAATAGTGTCATTACATATCAAATTATTCAATTAGCACGATTAACTTAATGGCCAGAAACGAGTGGGGAAACCTTACAGGAGCATCCTAGAGGAAAATGATTAGCTGCTAACAGATGGAGACGAAAATCAGACCTCAAGTGGCAGAATGTCACATGTGATACTACATGAAGTGAAGCTGTGTTTGAAATACTGTCTAATATTGGCATTTTGCTTGCTGTGCAGTGTACAGTACATACTGTGTGTAGCATACAATGCTTAATGCTTCAAACTGCTGCATTTAAGTTTTTGTGCAAAAGTGAAGGAAATTGATGAAATCACTTTTGGTTTGTTTGTCATACTGGAAACACAAACAGAATTAATTAATAGTATTAATATATTAACTTATGATCGTAAATATTATATGAATATATTATATTCTTTTATATACACACACACACACACACACACACACATACACACACACACATATGTATAATGTATATATATATGTCTGTATATATATATATATATATATATATATATATATATATATATATACACACACACACACACACACACACACACACGCGCTATATATAATTTATATACATATACATCTACACTAATTCAAATGTTAAAAACTAAATGACAAAAAACAATGAAAAAATTAACTTAAAAAAATAAAAAAAATAATTAAAAATATATAAATACTATATAAAAAAATACACACAACTAAAACATTACAATATTAATAAAAAAAATTAATATATTAATTATGAATAATATATACTGTATATAATATAATATTAAAATTATTTAATAATATATAAATAATATAAAAAAAATTCCATACACATTTTAAAAACAACAAAAATAATAAAAATGGCAAAAACACAGAACAAAAATTACAGGAAAAATAATAAAAGCAAAATTATAAACAAGATTAATAATAATATTATTTATAATATTGCTAATATTAATAAAATAATAATACTTCTATTTTATATATAATAGTATTGTGTATTCTTGTATGTATGTATGTATCTATATCTATATAAATAAAATCAACAAAAAATAAAAATTGCTAAAAAATATGAAAACATATACAATTATTAACACATAATATTAATACTAATATTCATATTATTGATAATAATATTAACACTAATTTAAATTATTAATAAAATATTAATATTATATATATATATATATTTTTTTTACAAAATTACTAAAAGATAACTACTCAAAACAAAATTATAAACAATAAATTTATTAATTTTAAGTTAAATTTAAATTAGATTTTTTAATGGTTTTATGGTATAATATAATACAATATAATTCAATACAATATATTTTTTTAAAATAAAAAAAATACAAAAACAAAATAATAAATATAATAAAATTATATTGATTTTAGTTAAATTTAAATAGTATTTTTATATGGTTTTATAGTGTATATATTATAATATAATATATTTTTTGAACATCATATTCATATTAACATTAATATAAATAAAATAGTACATAATATTAATAAATGAATATATTATACCGTATTATTACATTAATATATTAATATTGTACATATTCTTAGGCAAATTTAAATTTTATTTTTATATGTTTTATAATATTATAATACTAACTAATAAAAACTAATATAAAACAAAATTATAAGCAATAAAATTATTTAAATTAAATTCTATTTTTTATATGGTTTTATGATATATAATATAATATAATTATCAAAAACAATAAAAAATCTAAATAAAACTTTTGAATGGTAGCTTATCTTAAAGTGGACAAAACATTCTATTAGTATTTATTTAAGTGGAATATTCAAAAATAACTATTACCACATGTTTATTTAGTACATAAACCATTTTCTGTATAGTTTGCATCTCTGAAAAACACAACTCTACTGTAAAATATTCAGCAATACATGACTTTAGTCCCGTTGTCGTTCCTATCACCCAATTTTCCAGCTGTCAAGCATGAACTGGTAGACTCAAATTCTTTTCATGTCATTTTCATGTACCTTTATTAGGAGCCGCGGGATTGTCAGCGGTAATTAAGCAGCATGAGATGTCTGACCAGCTGTTGCCCTCGCATGTTGCCAAGTGGGTGGTTTCACGCAGCGGCAGATTTGTGCATTTTAATTGTTTGGCATTGGTTACCTCAAACTCCAGTCCATTCTACAATCCAAAAAAAAAAAAAAAAGAATATTATAATGCTGTTTGCAATTACGGACCCGTAATGAAGAGAGAAAACTGTTTACCAGCCGGCGCAACAAGATGCGTTCCCTCGTTACACCGCCGTGACATTCAGGGACCGGCTGAATGCAAAAAAATGAAGAAGTGATTACGCCATTGTGTTATTTGCATATGTTTTTCAAGGCAATTAGTCATTAAAATGCCACAGATTGAATTTGTAGAGCAAACACTAGAACCGATGCAATCGGATCTCCCGAGACGCGCTGCAAACCCTGATGGCTTCATAAGGTAAATCGGTGGTTTTAATTCATATACACATATATACACACACATTTTTAAAACAACAACAAAAAAATACTAATGCAAAAACAAAAAATTGCAAAAAAAAATGTATGAAAACATAAAATTATAAACATAATAACACTAATTTAAAACAAATAATTATATACCCACAAAATTACTATATCATTTCAGTTAAATTAAAATGTCATTTTTATGTTTTTTTTTTGTATAATAAATATATTTTTTCTAACAAAATTACTACTAAATACCAAAATTATAAACACATAATAAAATGACTTTTTAATTTCAGTTAAATTTAAATTGTATTTTTTATATGGTTTTATGGCATAATATAATATAGTATATTTTTTAAACAAAATTACTAATAAATAATCATTAAAAAAAAACTAAATTATAAACTTAATATAATTTTTTTTAAAATATATTGTATTTTTATATGGTTTTATGTATAATATAAATATAATATTTTTCAACAAAATTACAAAAAAAAATTTATAAACATTAAATTACTTTTAATTTTAGTTAAAATAAAATGTTATTTTTTCCACAAAATTACTAAAAAATAATTATAAAAAAAATTAATTTCAAACATAATAAAATGACTTATTTTAATTTCAGTTAAATTGAAATTAATTTTTTATATGGTTTTATGGTATAATATAATATAACTGTTTTAAACAAAATGACTAAATAAATTAAATACATTTAAATAAATATAAATTGTATTTTTTAATATGCTTTTTTGGTATAATATAATATTTTTTTAAACAGAATTACTAAAAAATTATTTTAAAAGATTATAAACAAAATTATAAACAAATTATATAAATTTAAATACATTTAATCTGTATTTTTATATGCTTTTATATATAATATAAATATAATTTTTTTTAATCAAAATTACAAACAATAATTACTAAAAAATAAATTATAAACAATAAAATTACTTAGTTAGTTCAATAAAAAAGTGTATGGTTTTATGGTATAATACTTAAAAAAATAAAATATATATATATATATATATAAACTTAATATAAATTTAAATTGTATTTTTTATATATTTTATATATTGTGTTTATAATTTAGTTTTTTAGTAGTTATTTTTTGTAATTTTGTTTAAAAATATTATATTTATATTATACATAAAACCTTGTGTATAATAAAAATATAATATTTTAAAACAAAATTACAAAAAAAACCTCATAAAAAACTAAATTATAAACACAATAAAATTACTTATTTTAATTTCAAACTTAATTTTTATATGGTTTGATGGTATAATATATTTTTAACAAAATTACTAAAAAAAGAACTACTAAAAAAACTAACTTTTTTATATGGGTTTATGGTATAATACTTTTTTTTTTTTTTTTTACAAAAAACAAAACAAAAACTAAATTAAATTATAAACAAAAAAATGAAATTTTATTTCAGTTAAATTAACATTTTATTTTTTATGGTATAATATATAATACACTATTTTATTGTATTATTTTTAGAGAGGTGATTATGCCATTGTGTTATTTGCATGCTTTTCAAGGCAATTAGTCATTAAAATGCCACAGATTGAACTTGTAGAGCAAACACTAGAAACAACGCCATCGGATCTCCCGAGACGCGCTGCAAACCCTGATGGCTTCATAAGGTAAATCAGTGGTTTTAATTAGTTTTTAAGTGGCTGGTGTCAGATGGGCATCAGGATTTTCGGCCTGCGTCTTCCCATCGATCGCAACATACGGCGCGAGGAAGTCGCTCTCAGCGTGAAGCGTGTCGGGTGGCTGCTGCTGCATCTATAATGCATGACTGTGGCACTTGTGCTGCTGCCATGACGACAGGGAGGGGCGGAGCTCGGCCGTCTCGGTGGAATGAGGGCTTTAATCAGAATCTCATGAATTATGCATGAGTTCCTCCTCTTCTCTTGTGGATAATGACTGGGCTGTTAATGCAGTCGCATATGTGCGTGAAACCAAAACTTACGCTTCCTGAGTCATGTCTAACTAACGTCGCTCATCTGATCATTTACATAAATTCATCAAACAAAATGAGAAATCAAAATGAGCTCAACTTGCTGCCTTACTGTGCTTATTAATATAATGTCAACCAACTACATTTTATTCCCTTTATAGCGGTGTTATTTTGGTAACACTGAGATACTATTATAGTTTTTATTAATATCTTGAATAGACTTGAATAATATTATTTTATTTTATATTTATATTTATTTTATATTATACTTTAATATATAAACATTTTAAATAAATATACATATATAAATGCACATATTAAAAAATACAAAAAATACTACATATGGCAAAATAATATTAATATTTTTGAAATCTGTCTCACACACACACATTTTAAAAACAACAAAAATGACAAATGGAAAAAACACAATTTAAAAAAAAGTCATGAAAAATTTTAAAACATTAAGATTAGCAAAATATTAATACAAATAATAATATTAATATATGAATAGATTTGAATAATATTAATATATTCTGTACTATATAAATATTATTAATAAAGATATATATATATATATATATATATATATATATATATATATATATACACACACACACATTTAAAAAACACTACAAATGGCAAAAAAATTAATGAAAACAAAATTCTAAATATATTATTATTATTAATAAAATATAAATTATTTATAATATATATACATACATACATACACACACACACACACACACACACACACACACACACACACACATACATACACATATATATACAGTACAGACCAAAACTTTGGACACACCTCATTCAAAGAGTTTTCTTTATTTTCATGACTATGAAAATTGTAGATTCACACTGAAGGCATCAAAACTATGAATTAACACATGTGGAATTATATTTAATTCTATAAAATATTTAATTCTATATATACTATATATACTTCTGCACAACACAACTGATGGTCCCAACACCATTTATAAGGCAAGAAATCCCACTTATTAAACCTGACAGGGCACACCTGTGAAGTGAAAACCATTTCAGGTGACTACCTCTTGAAGCTCATCTAGAGAATGTCAAAAAGTGTGCAAAGCAGTAATTAAAGCAAAAGGTGGCTACTTTGAAGAACCTAGAAAATGACAAATTTTCAGTTGTTTCACACTTTTTGTTGTGTATATAATTCCACATGTGTTAATTCATAGTTTTGATGCCTTCAGTGTGAATCTACAATTTTCATAGTCATGAAAATAAAGAAAACTTTGGTTCAAAGGCGTGTCCAAACTTTTGGTCTGTACTGTGTGTGTGTGTATATATATATATATATATATATATATATACACACACACACACACACACAAACTACAAAAACACTAAAATATTTATGAAAAAATTAAAAACATTAAAATATTAATACAATACTGATAAAAATTTATACTATTATTATTATTATTATTATTAATCTGAATATATTTGAATAATATAAATATATTATTTGATATATAAATCTAAATAAATATACATTTATACATACACGTTTAAAAAAAATACTACAAATAGCAAAAACGAAAAATGCCAAAAATTTTATAAAAACACAATTATAAACATAATATTAATAATAATGTTAATGTTTTTGCTATTTGTCACACAAAAAAACAACAAAATGACTAAAAAAGGTAATGAAACATTTAAAACATTAAAATTTGTAAAATATTAATACAATTAATTATATTAATAATATACATATATACACATATATATAGATTTGAATAATATTAATATATTCTGTAATTAAACACACAATATTACTAATAATATTAATATTATTGATAATAATATTAACAATAATTAATAATGTTAATAAAATATTAATATCATCATCATTTTCATTAATCAGGTTTAACTTTACCAAAATTAGAAATGTTGCCTTAGAAAAAATTTCAACATTCTAAAATTGCTGAAATACATGATGAAATTATTAAACTACTTTATTTCAGCTATTTGCCAAGGCTATATTTCTCGTTTTATTTAATTGAAATGAGAAATGTTTTTGGGAAATTTTGCCAAACAGCTGAGACAAAACTAAAAAAAAAAAAAATAATAATAAAAAAAAAATAATAATAATAATAATAATATATATATATATATATTATAATTAATTTACTAAAATTACAGAATTAAAAAAGAAACTAAATTTCTATATAGTTAATATTGTTTTTATTCATTTTTATTTTAGAATAAGATAATTTATAAAGCTAAACTAAATGAAAATAAAACATTTATTTATTTCAGCTAAATAGCAAAGCAAAATATCTCAAGAACATTTCTCATCATTCTAAAATAAAATGTATTTAGTTATACTTGAGAAATGTTCTTGAGAATTTTTACACAGCAAACAGCAGAAACAAAATGTTAAAATTATATAAAATAAAATTGTATGAAAAAATAAAACATATATTACTTTATTTTTTTTTAAATAAAATAATACAAATTACAAGAGTCTATATAGTTTTTTTTAGTTTATGTATAAAGTTAAACTAAATGAAGAAAAAATAATTGATAAAAAAAAATACATTTTATTTCAGCTATCAACCAAGGCAAAATATCTCAACATTTCTCAACATTCTAAAATTGCTAAAATAAAATATCAAATTGATTTAAAAAAATATATTTTTATTTTATTAAAAAATATTTTTTCAGCTATTTGCCAAGGCAACAATTATCATTTTCATTTAAATTAACTGAAACTGGAATATAAATAAATAAATAACTTTCAAGTTTTAAGACATTAAATAAAATTAAACACATTATAAAATTATTACTTTTTTTCCAGATAAATGTAAAATGTATTTTTATGGCTTTAGAGTTAGTAAACTATAATAAACATGCTCTCCAGATAATATTCCTACGAGATTGTGTGATTCATCTAAATAAATAAATCTAAATAAATATACATTTATACATACACACAAAAAAATACTACAAATGACAAAAACTAAAAATGCAAAAAATTAAATGAAAACATACAATTATAAACACATAATATTAACAATAATATTAATAAACAACAAAAATGTCAAATGGAAGGAACAAAATTACTAAAACAAGTCATTTAAATAAAAAATAAACATTAAAATTAGTAAAATATTAATACAAATAATTATATTAATATATGAATAGATTTGAATAATCTAATCAGATAAATGTAAAATGTATTTTTATGGTTTCAGAGTTAGTAAACTATAATAAACATGCTCTCCAGATAATATTCCTACGAGATTTTGTGATTCACCTAAATAAATAAATCTTAATAAATATACATTTATACATACACACAAAAAAATACAAAAAATGCAAAAAAATTAAATGAAAACATACAATTATAAACACATAATATTAACAATAATATTAATAAACAACAAAAATGTCAAATGGACGGAACAAAATTACTAAAACAAGTAATTTAAATAAAATTAAACATTAAAATTAGTAAAATATTACTACAAATAATTATTCAAATCTATTCATATATTAATATAATCTAATCAGATAAATGTAAAATGTATTTTTATGGTTTCAGAGTTAGTAAACTATAATAAACATGCTCTCCAGATAATATTCCTACTAGATTTTGTGATTCAGTCAAACCCCTAAAAGCAGCAGTCCACAGTAAAAGGTCCTAAAATGAAAAGACATGTTAATTTTCCAACACCTGTTCACCAGAAACACCTGTTAGATGATCAGCTCAGAGCAAGACAGCCTCAATCCCATAATCCTCTGCTCTATTCTCTCTCTGACAGCTATCAGACCTTCGCAGCCACACAGACGAGCTGTATCAGTGGCATTAGACAGATTACTCTCTTATCTAAATTGGAATGACACCGAGCAATAATGAAGCTCTTTGAGCGTCTCAAAGGAGCGTTTGCATTTCAAATATACGGCTAAAGAGCGCACAATATTCTCATTGTGGGTGAAACGACTCAACTAAACTAACACTAAACAATGAACTCGTAATTTGTACTTTGAAGCATTAACGAGATAGAAAAATAACAGGGAGAGAAAATCTAGAGAGAGAGAGAAACTGTGTGTGTGTAAGAGAGAAATTGATTTCTAAGAAAAAAAATCCCACATTAATCCTGTGGAAGCCTTGACCGTGAAATAGTTTTCACAGAATCTCTGACTGACAGAATTTGTTCAGAATGACTATTTCTGAAAGGAGCTGGTTTTAATTTTAAGCATGCATGGAATTCCTGGATGACCTACTACATTTGACAAAATACACACCAGCCGAGCACAGCGTGCGAAATACAGGGATGAGCGGCTTTCAGAACGGAACTGAAAGTACCTATTAAATTCCAATTCAATTCCAGAACTTGAACATAGCTTTTATCATTTTTCAAATTTGAATTAAATAATTAAAAGAAATTCTTAGAGCTTCTGTACACTGTAAACAAAATCTGTAGAAATTACAGTATTACTGGCAGCTGGTTGCCAGTAACTTACTGTAGATTTTAATTTATGCTATTTACTGGCAACAGTTTGTTCAAAGTTAATTGAACATTAAACATTAACAAGTCTTTATCTTTACAGAATAAAACTAAAATAACAGCCTCATGCAAAGCATTCTGGGAACCAAAATCTGAAGGAAAAAAACAGAAAAAGGTTGATGAAGGTTTCTGGTTCCCAGAATGCTTTGCAGTAGGTTGTTATTTTATAGTTTTATTCTGTAAAGACAAAGACTTGTTAATGTTTAATGTTCATTTAACTTTGAACAAACTGTTGCCAGTAAATAACATAAATTAAAAATCTACAGTAAGTTACTGGCAACCAGCTGCAGAACTACAGCACATTTTTTACAGTGTATTTTTATTTTATAATACATTTTACATTACAATTGGCAGTATTTCCAAAATCTTTTACATATGTGTTTATACAGTATATACAGTTGCAATCGAAATTATTCAAGCCCCCAAAGACTGCAGTTCTTTACAAATACAAGCTTTTCTGAAGATCCAGAACTTTATAAAAATTGCATTTACAACAGTTTGCTGGCATATTAAAAGTGATAATGTCAATATACAATGTAATGTTTTTGAATTATAGGATTTTTTAATAACAGCTATGTCATAATTATTCAACCCCTATTCAATATTGCAGTTTTAAGTGACTTATTTTTATGGTAGGGAACAAAATTCTATTCTATTAAAACTCTATTATATATATAAAAAAAAAAACAGAATTAGCTTGGGCTGTTACATATACATACATTTAGCCCATGCATGTGCTGAAGTTGAGTAGCAAATATGGTAAAGTCTACAGAGTTCTCACAAAAGCTATAAAGAAGTAATTGTATTATATTAGAAAGTCTAAGGCTACATGAACATTTCTAAGACATTACAAGTTCATAGAGACACAGCTGGCAGCCTTATTCCCTAGTTTAAAGTGTGTTGTACCAGAAAATCTCTTGAGGGTGTTGAACAAAAAAAAAGCACAATATCATAAAATGTTTGGTCAGAGCAACCTGCATGTTTTAATGGAGTGATGTGACCAAACTGAAACATTTTGGGCGTATGGATCAGCAGTATGTCTGGTGCAAAAATAGCAAAACTTATGAGCAGAAGAACACTATCTGCATCGTCAAACTTGGAGGTGGGCCAGTCCTGTTATTGGGTTGTTTTACTGTAGCAGGAAGTGAAAATCATGGCCGTATAAAGGGCATCATGGATTCTTTGAAGTATCAGTTCATTTTGACAAGAATTGTGATGCCTTTGGTCTAAAGACTGAAGCTAGTGATCAAAGGACTTTCCTGCTGGACAATCATGTCAAAGTATACATCCAAATCTACTTATTCTTGGTTCAGGGTTCAGTCATAGGATGTTCTTGAGTGGCCTGTTCAGTCTCCAGATTTAATTCTCATTGAAAATATTTGGTTGAACTTAAAGAAAGCTGTGGCAAAGTTAAAAACAAAGATTATCAGTGATCTGAAAGCTTTTTGAGGCGAGGAATGGGCCAAGATTGCAGTAGAGAGGTGATCAACGCTTCTAAACACTTCCAAGCAGCGTTAATTGGTGATTTTAAAGAATAAAAGATTCTGCACCAAATTTTAAATTTAGGGGTTGAATCAATGTGAACAGGAACATTTAGAGCCAATTTGATTTTCTTTCATTATTCATCAACTTATGTTTTCAGAATTACTGAAATGTGTATTAATCAACTTCCTCCAATAGTGTACTGATCCATTTGTTGAATTGCTTTCACAAAATTTTGTCCTCTGCAGCAAAATGTCTTAAAGGTCAAGGGGGTTCAATAATTTTGATTGCAACTGTATATGTGACCCTGGACCACAAAACCAGTCATAAGGTAAAATTTTACAAAACTGAGATATATACATCATATGAAAGCTCAATAAATAAGCTTTCTATTGATGTATGGTTTGTTAGGATAGGACAATATTTGGCCGAGATACATCTATTGGAAAATCTGGAATCTGAGGGTGCAAAAAAATCAAAATACTGAGAAAATCACCTTTAAAGTTGTCCAAATTAAGCTCTTAACAATGCATATTACTAATCAAAAATTACATTTTGATAGGTTTACAGTAGGAATTTTACAAAAAAATCTTCATGGAACATGATCTTTACTTAATTTCCTAATGATTTTTGACATAAAAGAAAAATCAATAATTTTGACCCATACAATGTATTTTTGGCTATTGCTACAAATATACCTCAGCGACTTAAGACTGGTTTTGTGGTCCAGGGTCACATATATATATATTAGGGATACACCGAATATTCGGCCACCGAAAATTTTCGGCCGAAAATGGCCCAAAAGTGCATTTTTGGTTTTCCGCCGAAAAATTATCACCGAAACAACACGGCCCGAAACAGTATGTTGACACAAACAGAAACCGCAGCCTGCACATGCTTGTCTGAAGCAACACGTCTGCGGTGTGGAAGTATTTCAGTATATCTGAGAAAGACCCACAGATAGCGATTTGCAAAACTTGTAATGCCGAAATTTCAAGAGGGGGTGTGTCTGCAGTCGTGTGTGCAGTGATGAGAAAACTGCTCAATATGTTAAAGTGAAAGTAAAAACTGACAGTGCTTTCAGCATCTGACGTGCAATCTCTCAGAGACAACGAAAGACTACTTCTTATGCTGATATTAATTAAGCCCCCTAATATTTTTCTTGTGCCCCGAACATGGTGGGAAAAAAATAAAAATAAACGTATTTTGTGTAAGGTTTGTTTTCGAAAGTCGGTTCTTGAAATAAAGCCCTTAATTTTCATTGATGACTGCAGTGTTATCAGGGGTTAAGAAAGTCTTAATTATGATTTCAGGTGGTCTTAAATGTGGGGACTGAAAGACAAGAATTGTGATGAAACTTCAAAAGGCTATCCATTGAATAAATATGAGTGCTGCATGTTTCAAAGTCATTTGCTGCGCTGCTTTGTGTACCATTCTGAACGCGCCTCCTGCTGGAAGAGAAACGCATAGAGTTGTAAATGTGAACTGAAGTCACAATAACTTTTTTATTTTCTATTCTGTCCCAAAAAAAGGAAAAAGAATTATGAGATGTAAATTTAGAATTCTGAGTGAAAAAAAGTCAGAGTTGCGAAACAGAAACTTACAATTGCAAGAAAAATGCAAGACGTTTTCATAAACAAAGTCCAAAATTCTGAAATACAAAGGAGAATTGCAAGTCAAAAAGTCACAATGTACCTGGAGAGAGCCGTACGATGACATTTCTATTTATCTCAATGATGGTTGTTGGCATGTCTGCAATCTGCAGGCTCATGGAAACACCTGAAAAAAAAAAAAATTTTTAGACACAACATAGGTATAAATGTAAAATGCAGTGCTTTGATAGGATAAGACAATATTTGACAGAGATGCAACTATTTAAAAATATAGAATCTGAGGGTGCAAAAAACCTAAATAATGAGAAAAATCTGCAAAACGTCCAAATAAAGTTCTTAGCAATGCATATTACTAATCAAAAATTAAGTTTTAATATATTTACAATGGAAAATTCACTAAATGTCTTCATGGAACATGATCTTTACTTAATATCCTAATGATTTTTGGCATAAATTTTGGCACCCATACAAAGTATTTTTGGCTATAGCTACAACTGGTTTTGTGAAGAATTTCTGTGAAGAAAAGTCTGAATTGTGAGCTATAAACTTATCAGAATCGTGAGATAAAAAGTGACAAATGCAAGATATTAACTCAAAAATGCAAGTTTATATATCGCAAACAGTTCTAATAGTGAGATATAAAAGGAGAATTGCAAGACAAAAAGTCACAATAACTTTTTTATTTTCTATTCTTTCCCAAAAAAAAGGAAAAAAAATTATGAGATGTAAATTTAGAATTCTGAGTGAAAAAAAGTCAGAGTTGCAAAATAGAAACTTACAATTGCAAGAAAAAGTCCAAAATTCTGAAATACAAAGGAGAATTGCAAGTTGACATTTCTATTCATCTCAATGGTGGTTGTTGGCACGTCTGCAGTCTGCCGGCTCATGGAATCACCTAAAAAATATATATATATATATTGCAGACACAAAGGTATAAATGAAAAATACAATGCTTTGATAGGACAATATTTGACCGAGATGCAACTATTTGAAAATATAGAATCTGAGGGTGCAAAAAAATCTAAATGATGAGAAAATCACCTTTAAAGTTGTCCAAATGAAGTTCTTAGCAATGCATATTACTAATCAAAAATTAAAGGAGTAGTTCACTTTTAGAACAAAGATTCATAGATAATGTACTCACCCCCTTGTCATCCAAGATGTTCATGTCTTTGTTTCTTCAGTCGTAAAGAAATGTTTTTTGAGGAAAACATTTTAGGATTTCTCTCCATATAATGGACTTCTATGATGCCCCCGAGTTTGAACTTGCAAAATGCAGTATAAATGCAGCTTCAAAGGGCTCTAAATAGAAAATAACCCATCGTTTTGCTTGATAAGACCCTTCTTTCCTTGGCTGTGACCGCTTAGAGCCCTTTGAAGCTGCATTTTGGAAGTTCAAACCCATAGAAGTCCATTATATGGAGAGAAATCCTGAAATGTTTTACTCAAAAAACTATTTCCTTACGACTGAAGAAAGCAAGACAAGGGGGTGAGTACATTATCTGCCAATTTTTGTTCTGAAAGTGAACTACTCCTTTAAGTTTTGATATATTTACGGTAGGAAATTTACAAAATATCTTCACGGAACATGATCTTTCCTTAATATCCTAATGATTTTTGACATAAAAGAAAAATCAATAATTTTGACCCATACAATGTATTTTTGGCTACTGTCAATATCTGACTGACGCACATCCAGTCAGCTGATCAGATTTGCATTGAACCAAAAGGGTTAAAACTGATGTCCTGCCTCAGTTATTAAAACCAGTCCTCTGCAGTTCACCCAAGAAACTATGAACCGTCTTGACGGATGAAAATATGACGGCTAAAATCATTAGCTTGAGAAATGACGGATGTGTCGGGAATGTGAAGTCAGGGGAGGATTCGGCACCCCAGTGGTGAGATTAGATAGATTAGACGAGCGAGAGAAGTCACATCCTATTCCTCCGTCAGGAGTCAAGCCACGGATTCTCGCTCTCTCGCTCTGACAAATTGAATTGAACAGTTTTGACATTTTGTCCCAGAAACTGAATCTCAAAACTCTGAAATGGCGCCCCGACTCGCCTTGGGCTCGACATACATGTTGACACTGACTGAGCGATTGATGACAGATGGAAACAGTCAGGGATCGGGTCGTGATGCTAATAATACAAGACAGAAGAGAAAAACTTATTTTGCATGATCAATAACATCATCTGCTGTTTTGCTGCCGGCAAAATATTTGAGCGCAACAGAAAAGAGAACGCTCTGCTTTTTTTCTAACTGGATCTAAAGTTTTTGTAAAGACTTTATAATGCAAGCTTTAACGTGGTATACAGCATCCAAAATTCATGCTAAGAAATCGCCGGATGATATTTCGTCAGAGATGAAATGCAACACAGAGCTCATAAATTCTGCTATTTTGATGTATTTATTCTCTTTGGTGAATATTATAGATTCTCATGTCTGAGATCACTCTTTTTGTGAATGCAACTTAAGGAGTGAAATTTCCAAGGACATCCAGTTCTTTTTGATGCACCTCAGTCGGATGAGTTTCAATGTACCTGGAGAAAGCTGTTGGTTCGCATTTCAATTCATCTTAATGGTGGTTATTTAGCATGTCTCCAATCTGAAAAACAGCATCACCTAAAAAAAAAAAAAAAAAATGACCAATTTTAGACACAGCATAGGTATAAATGTAAAATATTTTTTCTTACCATTGCAAAAAACAATCTTCATAGTCATTATTTTTGTCTTGTTTTCCATCTAAGCATCCTTAAAATGTAAACAAAATTGTGTAATACAGTTTGAATAAGATTTATTCTTTTTATTACGTAAATATGTTTTCACCCTAGGTAACACTTTGTAATAAGTTCCCTTTAGTTAATATTAGTTAATGCATTACCTAATGATAAGCCGTAATGTTATAGTATTTATTATATTTATTGTTAAGTTAGCTCATAAAAATGCAGTTGTTAGTCTTTATGTGACCCTGGACCACAAAACACATTTTATGGGTCAGAATTATTTCTATTTTTGTCAAAAATCATTAGGATATTAAATAAAGATCATGTTCCATGAAGATATTTGTAAATTTCCTACTGTAAATATAGTAAAACTTAATGTTTAATTAGTAATATGCATTGCTAAGAATTTCATTTGGACAACTTTAAAGGTGATTTTCTCAATATTTAGATTTTTTCGCATCCCCAGATTCCACATTTTCAAACAGTTGTATCTCAACCAAATATTGTCCTAACAAACCATACATCAGTGCAAAGCTTATTTATTCAAGAAATTAGTAATTTAGTAAATTAGAAATACTGTATTAGTAAATGTTGGAGTTAACATGAACTAAGATTAATAAATGCTTTAATAGACTTTTTCATTGTTGTTAACTATAGAAGCCCGTTTCATCTCCAAAAAAGGGAAAAAAGCAGCATTTTATCTTACACTTTTGACTTTTTCTGGCAATTCTGAATTTATATCTCACAATTTTGACTTTCGCAATTCTTAAAAAAAAAAAAAAATTACATTTGCAAATTTGAGAAGAACCACCAAAATTTTAAAATATAAACTTGAGATTGCAAGAAAAAAAAACTGAACTGTGACACAAGCAACAATAACAACAGTAACAATAACAAGCAACAATAACTTTTTACTCTTTGGTGGAAATTAAAGGGAAAAAAATTAATTTGCAATAAAAATGCAAAAAACTAAGTTTTTAAAAAACAAAGTCCAAAATTCTGAAATATAAACGAAGAACTGCAAGACAAAAAGTCACAATGTACCTGAAGAGAGCCATACGTTGACATTTCTATTTATCTTAATGGTGGTTTTTGGCCATCCACAATCTGCATGCTCATGGAATCACCTGGGAAAAAAACAAATAATTTTAGACACAACAATATGAACAATCTTCATAGTCTTTTTTTTTTTTTTTTTTTTGTCCATCTAAACATCTTTAAAACTAAATTTTTAAAGTAAAGTAAGTTTAAACACACTTTGTAATAAAGTCCCATTAGTTAACTTAATGCATTAACTAACGTCATATGTTTGTTATGGTGTTTTTTTTATTTATTGCCAACATTAGTTAATAGAAATGCAATTGTTCATTGTTAGTCTATATTAGCTCAGGTCTATTAAATAATATTAGCAGATACAACATTTGATTTTAATAATGCATTTTAAAATTGTAAATTAATAAATGCTTTAGTAGAATTTTACGTTGTTAGTTCGTGTTAAAGAATGTTGCTAACTATAGAAGCCTGTGGCATTTTAACTCACAATTCTTTTTTCTGGTAATTCTACGTTTATCTCTCACAATTGACTTTTTTTCATAATTCCTAAAAAAAAAAGAAAAGAAAATAAATTAATTCACAAATCTTTAAAAAATATATAAAAAGTTTTTTTTTTTTTTTATTCAGTGGCGGAAAAAAAAATTTATTTGCAACTTTTCACAAATGTGAGATATTAACTCAAAATTGCAAGACAAATGCAAGAAGTTTATATCTCACAAACAAAGTTCTAATAATAAATCTAATAATATTAACAGATACAACTTTTGACTTTAATAATGTATTAGTAAATGTTACAATTAACATGAACTAAGATGTTTTCATTGTTGTTAACTACAGAAGCCCGTTCCGTCAAAGAAAAAAAATTGCCACATTTTATCTCACAATTCTGATGTTTTTTGTCAATTTTTAGTTTATACCTCACAATTTAGAATTTTTCTGAGAAGAACACAGTATTAAGAACCAAGTTGATGTATGCTTTTGTATAGGGTCGTTTTTATAAATTCAACTATTATTTTTTAGTTGTGGACTATACTGTATATAAACACCTTTTATGTGAAATATCTTATTCAGGTCAGTACCAAATAAACAATAACATGCATTTTGTATGATCCCTCTTATTTTGGTAAAATAATTAACATTTTGCAGATTCTGAAAAGGGCGATGCGAACTTTTGACCTCAATTGTACAAATTTCACAATTGCAAGAAAAATGCAAGCAGTTTTTATCTCGCAAACAAAGTCCTATTTCTAAAATATAAACTAAGAATTGCAAGACAAAAAGTCACAATTACTTTTTATTCTGTGGTGAAAAACAACAACACAGAATTTAGATGCAAACTCAGAAAATGTCAGAATTGCAAGATATAAAGATAGAACTAGAGCCTTATTGTAAAGTGTTACCAAATTGTGTTTAAAAAGAGCCTTTCTTGGTTAAAACAGGCTGCGACGTGAACCAGACTTGATCTGCTACGCAAGACTATTGTATAACCGCCCCAATTCCTCTATCAAGATGCCTCAACTCCAGATGGCACGAATATGTGATTATCGTTCACAGTTTTTCAGAAGTGGAGAATTAAACCCGTAATATTAACGCGATCCGTCTGCGCAGCAGTTTTTAACGATTCCGTAGGTGTTGCTCCAAGAATATTCCAGAAATAAATCTTCATTTTGAGATTACGACTATTTGGCTTTAGCCGGGAAGAACACGGAACAAGTCTGAGACAAATATCTTCCACGGTAGATTATCAGCCATCTCTGAGCCAATTACACGCAGAGATGAGCTTTAATAAAAGCGAGCCGACCTCCGTCTACCCATCATCCTCTGTGGATGTGCTTTCCGTGATCACCGCGCTGACTTGTTTGGCTCGCCGGTGCTGCCGAGGGCCTCTCGCGGAGCTGCCAAACAAACTCAAGTGCGTCCGCTGTGTAAAAATGACAGCGGAACTATCAATCCTCTGACCGAGGGTCCTTTCACATTCATAATCAGCGTCTGATTGGGGAAAAATGCGCCACTTGAATCCCAGGGTGCATTGCTTCTGTCTGGACTCGAGGACACGTGTTAAGCTGGTTTCTGCAGCTTCAATTCAGCGCACTGATGCTCCTCACAGCTTCATTTTCCACTCCAAAGACATTCGGGCCTGTATGGAGAGAGTTGAAGAATTCAGAAAATCAGCAGAAAACCACAATTGACTCTATTTCTTTTTATGATACACATTCCTGCTTTTATAGTGAAAGATTTATCAGTCAATGCTCCTGTTCAGGCCACAATCCAAGGCCATAAAGCATCTTGTTATGGCCTTTTTATTAAAAGGAATTAAATAATTAAGGGGAGACACTGCAGGCAATAACGCTGTTTTTTTTGCACCTGTCAAAAGACACCGTTAAGTGTTTCTTTTATAGCACTTTATCTATTTGTGTCAATAGATTTCAATTACAATACATATTTTTTGAAGGCCGTTTTCTCAAAATGAGTTTTTTCTCCTACACTGAGCCAAAAATTTCCACTTTAGTAGCACTTACACACACCAAACTTTACATTTCTAATCCTGTCTATATCCTGAAGGTTTTTACAGAGGGATTTGTTCATATAAAATGTGCTTGATTTTATACAACATTTCACTCACCCATAGTTACATGGTTTTCTGTCTGTTCAAAGTTTTTTCTGAATTATGTAGTATACAAAATGAGACACCCAAAATCCCCTCTGTAAAAACATTTGACTTTAATGTTAAAAAACAAAAACAATTTCGAAACTGACTTCATCCAGTGTTTAGTTTTTTTGTACTAGAAATGTATGCAAATTAGTGCATATTTCATTAAATAATGGCTCATTTGCATATTTAAATCTAACTTGTAATACAAAAAAAGTTTGCAATTATCAATGTAATCAATCATCTGGGTAAGTAAGGTGATAACTATTAGTTAATTTTTTACCCTATTCACCTGCAGTGTCTCACCTTAAAGGACAGAAATGGATTTAAGTGAATAAGGAATATGTAAGAAAAGTATAGACATCTTTGTGATCAAATGAACTGTTTTTATTTCAAAATACATACACATTCACTATATATACTCTTATAAAATGTCGAAAATGCAAAATGGTGCAGTTTCTTGTCACATCCACATTCAGAATCACGCATGATTCAGCTTGTTTTCGATTCAAAACGTTGAAATTTGACAAAAGGTCGAATAGTTTGCATCACTAAATTACTGTTGGTCATTTTACGTTTCTATTATCAAATAGTTGTTGAATACTAAAGGTTTATCTACTTACATTTCACCTCACACACGGTTTCAAACTGAAGCGTCGAACTTGAAATGGCCTTCGGTTTCTGTGAAATGAACTCTCAACAGTAAAGCCTCCTTTGATTTGATTGGCCATAGCAATCATTTCGACGAGCGCTGCCAAGGCAAATATTTTTCATCACATCTTTATTTGTTAAAATTGAATGAAAATTGCCATGTTTGTTTATCATTTGTATTGTTATTATTTGTATGATCTTTTCTGCAAATAAAAAATAAATGAAATATTTTACATCTGCATCATAAGGAAGTAAAATGGCTGTGAATCCATAATGTTTTAACAGAATATACCGATTATTTTGATCAAAATTATTGCTAGGGATAATTTAGTAGTGGCTAGATAGTTGTAGGGCACAGCATGCATAGCTTGAAAATCATAACAAGCGATGTCCGGTTTATGAAGAGGTCAACTCTAGTAGTTTTTTATAACTGTACTGCCTTAATGGTTTAATGTTTTGTACTGTTTAATAATATATTATAACAATAATAATCTTAATCAAAAGATCTAAATCAAATTATTCATGATCCGTGTTCTGAAAATTCGATCTAAATCAAATGATTCGCTATACAATACGCAATCCAGTTTGAAATCGGTTCAATCCATTCAGAGCTTTTAAAAGCTCAGTTCACCCATCACTATACATGCTTTTTAAAATCATTTCTAACGATGCCAACATTTGAAAAAGAGTGGCTATTTTGATCAGTTTTTTTGCTAGTGAATTGCTTGAACTGAATGATCGAATCAGTCACGAGTTTGAATCAATCGGAGCGGTTCCAGCGTAAATGACTCACTCAATTGAATCAGTTTTGTTCCTCTGCTTTTCACGTCTTTAGCCATATTTACACGAGACTGTCAGTACTACTACTGGCTTAGCTCGCTAGTTTTATGACATTAATAGAAACAAGCAAAAAAGTATGATGTTTACAAATAAAATATCCATATTTCCATTCCAAATTTAACATCAAACACAAATTCACAAACATATTCAGATGAAGTATAACCGGTTTACTGCTAACCAATGAAACACTCCATTAATATGACGAGCAGCTCAAAACACATTAAACATTGTGCATTATGATAGAGTTTGTAGCTTAATTCACTATATTTGAAATAGTTTGAACACTGCAGTTCAGTTGGAAATCAGTTGAAAGCATCCATTCATCTAAATATAATTTTTACTTGGATCAGTAAAAGAAAACATATTCTTTCACTGATTTTTCTTTTATTTATTCCCTTAAATTATTTATTTAATTCCTAAATATAAAGAAAAACTAAACAAATAGGTCCTCTATTGACTGTTCAAGACAGCCTTGGAACAGGCTATATACACAACTGTGTGGGTTTTAAACAGTAGATTTGCATAATACTTTAAGTGTTTAAGTGAACTCTATAGTAGACGTTTATAGACCGACTCTTCTGAGATGTGAACCTATAACCTTTCGGTTAACAGCCCAGATCTTTATCCACCACACCACATGATTCCCTTTAGCTATACTGTATATATTAACATAAACACATCTGCTGTGTATCTACTGTAAAATATTCCACACTACATTGTGTAGAAACACAACTGATGCGCGAATGAAGGTTTAAACACCTCGTTTCAGCCTCTGTTTTTCACGTCTGTCATTAGCTATGGTTTCCTGCGAACCCCCTGCAGATTTTTTGAATTTCATTATTTGCGTGTGTGAACGGCATCAGAGTGGCTAGATAGTTGTAGGGCATGGAATGCATATTTTGAAAATCATAACAAGCAATGATATGCACTCTGAAGTCGCTCTGAACCAAATAATTCGTGAAACCGGACCAAAGTCCTGACCTGAATCAAATGATTCGCGATCTGTTATCCAAAGTTCCTATCTAAATCAAATGATTTGCGATACGCAAAGTCCCGTTTTAAATAAAATGATTCGTCAACCCACACCGAAGCCCCCATCTGAATCAAATGATTCACGACCTGTGATCCGAAGTTCCTGTCTAAAAATCAAATGATTCGCGATACGTGCTCTTAAGTCCCACAGACTGAATCAAATGATTCACAAAACTGGCACTGTTCCGATCTGAATCAAATGATTTGCAAACCCGCACCAAAGCCCCCATCTGAATCAAATGATTTGCAAACCCGCACCAAAGCCCCCATCTGAATCAAATGATTTGTGATATGTGCTCGTAAATCCCATAGACTGAATCAAATGATTCAAGAAACGGCACCGTCCCGATCTGAATCATTTGCAAACCCACACCGTCTCGATCTGAATCAAATGATTCACAAACCTGCACCGAAGCCCCCATCTGAATCAAATGACTTGCTATCCGTGATCTGAAGTTCCGATCTAGATCAAATGCGATACGCTCTCTGAAGTACCAGACTGAATCAAATAATTCATGAACCCGCACTGTCCCGATCTGAATCAAATGATTCGCAAACCCGCACCGAAGCCCCCATCTGAATCAAATGATTCGCAAACCCGCACCGAAGCCCCCATCTGAATCAAATGATTCGCAAACCCGCACCGAAGCCCCCATCTGAATCAAATGATTCGCAAACCCGCACCGAAGCCCCCATCTGAATCAAATGATTCGCGACCTGTGATGCGAAGTTCCTATCTAAATCAATATGATTCGCGATACGTGCTCTTAAGTCCCACAGACGGAATCAAATGATTCATGAACTGGCACTGTTCCGATCTGAATCAAATGATTTGCAAACCCCGCACCAAAGCCCCCATCTGAATCAAATGATTTGTGATATGTGCTTGTAAGTCCTACAGACTGAATCAAATGATTCGCGACCTGTGATCCGAAGTTCCTATCTAAATCAAATGATTCACGATACGTGCTCGTAAGTCCCACAGACTGAATCAAATGATTCACGAACCGGCACCGTCCCGATCTGAATAAAATGATTTGCAAATCCGCACCAAAGACCCCATCTGAATCAAATGATTCGCAATCCAAAGTTCGGAAATCAAATGATTCAAGATACACGCTCTGAAGTCCTAGACTTGTGAACCTGCATTGTCCCGATCTGAATCAAATGATTCGCAAAGCCGCACCGAAGCCCCTATCTGAATCAAATGACTTGCGATCCGTGATCTGAAGTTTCAATCTAAATCAAATTATTTGCGATACGCTCTCTGAAGTCCCTAACTGAATCAAATGATTTGTGAACCTGCATTGTCCCGATCTGAATCAAATGATTCGCAAAGCCGCACCGAAGCCCCCATCTGAATCAAATGACTTGCGATCCATGATGCAAAGTTCCAATCTAAATCAAATGATTCGCGACACACACTCTGAAGTCCCAGATTGAATCAAATGATTCGCAAACATGCACCGAAGCCCCCATCTGAATCAAATGATTTGCGACACACGCTCTGAAGTCCTAGACTGAATCAAATGATTCGCTAACCCACACCGTCCCGATAACTTATTCTCTTAAATTCTTCTGGTCTGGTCTGAATGAGAAGAGAAATCTGTACAGATCAATCACTGTTTACAAGCCAAAACAGTCCAAAACAGCTCTAAACAAATATATGGCTGGATTTTGATGTGAGAGAAAATATGAAATGGACTTTTTCATTGGAGGAAGCATTATTATGGATTATGGACTCAAACAACAAACAACCGTTTGAAGTTTAAAAACATCTTAATTATGGATTTGTTTCTTACAAACACACATCTTTAGGCTTCACAAGACATAAACTGATAGACTTGAAAGGTGTGGATTACCAGTGGATCCTCTACAGTGAATGGGTGCCATCAGAAAGAGATTCCAAACAGCAACAGTAGGAAATGGATATTTTACTTTACATACTTTTCTAACTTATTTCAGTTAAATGTCATAAAACAAGGCCTTGGAATATACACAACTAACTGTGTGGGTTTTAAGCAGTATAAATTTGCATAATACTTTAACCCCCGGTTTCACAGACAAGGCTTAAGCCTAGTCCTAGACTAAAATGTAAGTCTGAGCTGTTTCAACTGAAAAAAAATTGCACTGATTGATCTTAAAATATATCAGTGCCTTTGTTTTGTCTCAAGATGCACACCAGTAATGTTTTTTTCTAAGCATGTTTATAAAAATTACTTAAATGTCCTAATTGAACTATGGCCTAATCCTGGCTTAGTCTAAGCCCTGTCTGTGAAACCGGGCCTAAGTGTTTAAGTGAACTCTATAGTGATCGCTTATAGATCAACCCTTCTGAGATGTGAACCTACAACCTTTCAGCCCAGAATCACAATTCCCTTTAGCTATACTGTATATATTAACATAAACACATGCTTTGTAGCTACTGTAAAAAAAAACACACACACATCGACTTCCACTAAATTGTGTAGAAACACAACTGATGTGCGAATGAAGGTTTAAACACCTCGTTTCAGCCTCTGTTTTTCACGTCTGTCATTAGCTACAGTTTCCTGCAAACCCCCTGCAGATTTCTCTCACAACCATGAATTTCATGATTTGATCAGAACAGAGGCAGATGATTACAGTCAGCTGACATTTCAAAGTTCGCCGTGGATGTTTTCTGTCAGCGAGAGTGTTTAGCGAAATTGTCGGGGTGCTAATGCACAGCAAAACCTACACAGCCTCTTTTTCGCTCTCCTGTCGATATCCAGTTCGGAAGAGAGGTAATTTCGGCCCAGCTGTTGCCATAGTGATTTGTGTTGCACGAAGGAGGCCGTACGTCTCTCAGGAGGAGGCAGGTATATGATTACAAGAGGAACAGGAAAAGCCTCTTTGATGTGATGACAATTTATGGTTTTAATCAGAAGGATTGAATATCACACAATGCGGATGCATAAAAATACCTGACGCCCTGTGAAATCTGAGCTCCGGCGTGACTGGTCAACACATCATTATTAATGTTTTGGTTTGAGGGTTAAGCGTCTGTCTGAAAGGGTCATACGTTCGCTTCGGCTTATCGATTGATGTGCATTTGGACTGGAACCAGTAGCGGCCTTTGAATAATTCAGTCCTCCTAGTCTCCTAAAGGAGAACAAAGAAGAAATTAGATGATACTCATTTCTTTCTTGGCTGCTTGGGAAATGCAAATTCGTGGCTAGAAACATTTCCAGAGTAAATGTAAATATTCTAAATATATTTATGAGGCAGACAAGCTGTTCTAATGAACGCCGTAGGCTTTTGATTTTGTCTGCGCTGTCGTTGAACACAGTAAATATTTGCTTTAGTAATAAACTGGCGAAGCCCAGCGCATCCTAGAGATCCTGTTCCAGCAACAACATTAAAATGAGACGGAGGATGCATCTGGGTTTGATTATTTGTTTGGATCTATAGCAAATAAAATCCCCAAATGAGGTCGCTAATGGCTCCATTGTTTCTCATATAGATAGTAATGAGATTAAAAATGTTTGGCTCAAGGTTTTCTCCTGGAAATTGGTCTCTATGAAAATAACAGTTGCAGTGATGCCACAGAAGGACCATTTGGGGTTGGAGAAAAGTAGCATTCCAAGACTTGCTCATCAATGGATCTTCTGGAGTGAATGGGTGCCGTCAGAATGAGAGTCTAAATGGCTGATAAAAACATCACAATAATCACAACCACTCCAGTCCATCAATTAACATCTTTAAAGACAAAAAACGGCATGTTTGTAAGAAACAAATCCATCTTTAAGATGTTTAAACTAAAATATGAGTCCATAATCCATAATAATGCTTCCTCCACTGAAAAAGTTCATCTCCTGTTGTCTCTCACATCAAAAAACACTGATTTTGTCTTCTCGAGACGTTATTGATGGACTGGAGTGGTTTGGATTACCAATGGATCCTCTGCAGTGAATGGGTGCCGTCAGAATGAGAGTCCAAACAGATGATAAAAGCACCACAATAATTCACAAGTAATCCACACCACTCCAGTCCATCAGTTAACATCTTAAAAAGACAAAAACGGCATGTTTGTAAGGAACAAATCCATCTTTAAGATGTTTTTTAACTAAAATATGAGTCCATAATCAATAATGCTTCCTCCAGTGAAAAAGCCAAAACTGTCCAAAACAGCTCTAAACAAATATGTGGCTGGATTTTGATGTGAGAGACAACAGGAGATGGATTTTTTCACTTGAGGAAGCGTTATTATGGATTATGTACTAATATTTTAGTTAAAAACGTCTTAATGATGGAATTTTTTCTTACAAATGCGCAGCTTTTGTCTTTTCACGATGTTAACTGATGGACTGGAGTGGTGTGGATTACTTGTAGATAATTGTGATGTGTTTTTATCAGCTGCTTGGGCTCTTATTCTGACGGCACCCATTCACTGCAGAGGATCCAATGGTGAGCAAGTGATGGAATGCTACATTTTTCCAAATCTGAGGAAGAAACAAACTCACCTGCATTATGGATGGCCTTCATTTTTGAGTGAACCAATGGATCATCTGCAGTGAATGGGTGCCGTCAGAATGAGTGTCCACAGAGCTGATAAAAACATAACAATAATCCATAAGTAATCCACACCACTCCAGTCCATCAGTTAACATCTTGAGAAGACTAAAGCCACATGTTTGTAATAAAACAAATCCATCTTTAACTAAAATACGAGTCCATAATCCATCATAACACTTGAAAAAAGGGGCTGATCTGAATCAGGAGAGAAATCTGCACAGATCAAGCACCGTTTACAAGCCAAAACAGCTCTAAACAAATATGTGGCTGGATTTTGATGTGAGAGACAACAGAAAATGGACTTTTTCACTGAAGGAAGCGTTATTATTTTATTTAAGATGGATTTATTTCTCATAAATGTGCAGCTTTTGTCTTCTCAAGATGTTAATTGATAAACTGGAGTGGTGTGGATTATTATGATGTTTTTATCAGCCGTTTGGACTCTCATTCTGACGGCACCCATTCACTCCAGAGGATCCATTGTTTTTTGGCTGAGGTTTGCACTCAAGGTTCTCAATATGAATTCAAACATTTATCATTCTAATTCTTTCGAACCCAGTTCATGCCATTCTTTTCTTTCTTTCTTTCTTTTTTCTTTTTCCTCTCTCAGGGAATTTTAGGAGAAACATCTGACACAAAATAGATTTTTAAATGAAAAATAACAGTCTCTGGAGGGCCCTTAAAACTAGTAGTGTGATAGATTGCACTTCAAATCCCTTCTCAAGGACTCCTTAAGAAAACCACTGCAATAAAAAATGTTACCAAAAAAAAAACAAAAAAAAAAACATGGAAATTGTGTGTGAGGAAAAAACTCTGCCATTAGGGTGATTTTCCCAGCAACACTCGACTGTTTGTAATTATGTAGACAGAATTTTGCACTTGTTCGCTGATTTTTCAAAGTAGGACAGTCAAACAAACAGCCTCCAAAGCTCACAGACTTACAGCAGTATTATTCAGAGAGACTGAGATAATTCTCCCTTTATTCTGACAGTCTGGCTTGTACGCCAAGAGCCAGTGTTGCTGTACATGACCCAGCTGCCTGGCACATTAGGAAAATGACCATAAACGTGGTGTTTACGCTGCGAGCGCTTCCCTTTCGCTCAGATGCTGAACAAACTCTCTGCTGCTAACATCTCTCTCTCTCTCGCCTTCTCCATCTCACCGCTGAGGAATAGAAAGAATTACATGTCATGCATGTTTAATGCGCTTTTTTATTGCAGCCAGAAACTTGCGTATTGCAACAAAAGTTAATGGTTCTTGCAAACGAGCGGGGCAGATGACGGACGTTTCTATTGGCTGACGGCGCCGAGCTCCGACTTAAATTAATGACTCCCAGCAGGCAGAGAGAGAGAACGCCTTCGGGAAAACTCTCAGAGCGTTTCTCATCTCTGTGCGGCCCACAGATTGAAGGAGAATCATCCGTGAGCCCGCAGTGAGCCTGAAATGAGGCATTTTAGATGCTGACCTAAGATCACACTCTGATCTCGTTCAGGCAGGCAGCAGCAAAAGTCTGCTTTAAAGTTGGTTCATCTGCTTGGTTTATGCTGTGAACTAAGTACTAGCTTTATAATGCCATTCCAGACTAATGTTATACAGTCAGAATTCATAACTATAAGGTTTTAGTACGATAAGGATTGAAGAAAAAAGTACAATCCTCCTAGCTATCAAAATATGCTATAAGAAACTATTTGTTTATGTTTTCATTAAGTTAGGAAAATGCTGTTTTTGAACGTTCTCTGTATGATCAAAAGTCACATTTTCCAATGTTTACACTTTTTAAAATGTTACAATGTTACATGTTACATTTTATTATTTTGTAAACATTGTTACTTTTGAATGTTCTCTGGATGTTCTTAAACAAGTAGCAACATTTAAAAAACGTTTAAATAAGTTGAAAACTACAATTTTTTTGCTAACATTTTGAGGACATTATTAAAGAACAAATAACTATGAACAAATATTGTGGTAATAATAACAATTAATGTTATTGTTTATTCAAATTAGTAAATAAATTAGGGCAGTCAGATGATTAATTGCGATTAATCGCATTCTAAATAAGTTCATGTTAAAAATATTTAAATATATGTTTTAAAAATATTTTCTATGGGTGTGTATCTATATATACATAATAAATATACACAGTACACACACATATATTATGTAAACTAGATTTTATTTCGGATACGATTAATCGCGATGAATAAATGTTTACGTTTTGTTAAATTTTGTAGTTACTGGTAAAGCATCTACTAGATATAATATAATATAATATAATATAATAAAACAATAAATAAAATAAAAATAATTTTATATTTTATTTATTAAAATGTTATGTTTTAATAAATAAAATATATAAAAATAAATATTTATTAATTTATTGAATAATTTTATATATTTTTTTATAAATTAAATAAATATACATATAGGTATGAATGGTTATATGTTGCTTGCAAGTGAACATTTTATTAAAATACATTAATAAAACAAAATAAATACTACATAAATTAATAAAAAAAATGTTTAATTTTTGGATATTATTAAAAAAATTACTGGTGAAGCATTTACTATAATATGAAAAAAACAATTATTGAATCGTTTAAGGAAATACATATTTTTATAAATAAAATAAATGTACATATAAGTATAAATGTTTATATAATAAAAAAAATGTTTGTACTATTTAAAATAACTGCTTTATAATTGAATATATTTTAAAATGTAATTTATTCCTGTGATTTCAACTTCATTTTTAACATCATTGACCAGTCCTTCAGATATCATTCTAATATTCTGATTTGCTGGTTTCTTTTGCTTTTTATTTCAGATAAATGCTGATCTTTGGGTCTTTCTTCATCAAAGAATCCTAACAAAATGTACTCAAAATAAATATTGATGATGATGATAATAATAACATGTTTCTTGAGCAGCAAATCAGCATATTAGAATGATTTCTGAAAGATCACGTGACACTGAAGACTGTAATAATGATGCTAAAAATTCAGCTTTGATCACAGAAATAAATTACATTTTAAAATATATTCATATAGAAAACAGTTATTTTAAATAGTAAAAAATATTTCAAAATTTTACTGTTTTTTCTGTACTTTGAATCAAAAAAATGCAGGCTTGGTGAGCGGGAGACCTACGGTGCCCGCCAGGGGACACCTTCGGTTCACTTATGTTTGTCGTGGCCACGACATATAAACTCGTGGGAACATGATATTATGTTGTGGCCACGAGATATTAATTCGTGGGAACGTCATATTAACTCGTGGGAACGTGATATTATGTCGTGGCCACGAGATCATTTTGTCGAGGTAACGACATCCTTATGTCGTGGCCACAAGATGCGATGATGAGGGAATGAGATCCATTTCTCGTGGCCACGACTTCTTATGTTGAGGAAACAACATGCATTTCTCGTGGGCACGAGTTTTAATGCATAAACAAACCTGCGTGACCATAGTAACCCAGGATTAGCCTATCAGAGATAGGTTTATTAATATTTTGTTTTTAATTAAGAAATTATTATATTAATTGTTACAGAAATTAATACAATATTAAATTATTATATTAACAATGGGCGATGCTGTATATGCGAATGCTGATGCTGTCTGTGCGCGATGTAGACAGTATATTCAAAAGTTTATCATGAATAAATATTACATAAAGTACATCAAATAAAATAGCCCTACAGGAAACATTTTATCCCACAGTCTTGTCCATTAACTGATCCTCCTCTTTCCGTAATATTTTTATTATTCGTTTATATTCGTTATTTCCCCCTTCATTTCGATCTCCTTAACGTTCTGAATGTAGGTTCTATGACTGGGATTTTTTCAGTTCAAAGGCTGAATTTAACATATATTGTATTTTATTTAGTCTAATTAATAGACAAATATAGTGTTTCAGTGAAGAGTGAATTATTCACGTAGTTTCATTTGGAAATCATTTATCGTCACACCGTAAAATAGGCCTATTTTATTTTATTTTTATTTTTAATAATTTCTATTATTATTAATTATTATAATTAGCCCATTATTGTAGGCCTATATATTTATCTATTTTCGTTTATATTCGTTTTCCCCCTTCATTTTCATCTCTTTACTTAACGTATATGGAAATGATAGGCTACTGTAAATGCTTGACATGACTGATTTTGACTGGAATGTAGTTTAAAGGTTGAATTGAACATATTTTTATTTTGTTTCGTCTAAGATACTAGACTATATAATACTATACTGTTCACTGACGAATGAATCATTCACGTAGTGAAACGAATATAAATGAAAATAAAAATATATACAATAATAATAATAATTATAATAATGATGACGATAATAATAATACGGAAAAAAGACGATCAGTTAATAGAAATGTCATGTAGGCCTATTTTACGGTGTGACGATAAATGATTTCCAGATGAAACTACGTGAATAATTTACTCTCACTGAAACACTATATTTGTCTTTTAATTAGACTAAATAAAATATATTTGTCTATTAATTAGACTAAATAAAATACAATATATGTTCAATTCAGCCTTTGAACTTGAACTGCATTCCAGTAAAAATCCCAGGTATAGAACCTACATTCAGAACGTATAAGTAAAGAGATCGAAATGAAGGGGAAAATAACGAATATAAACTAATAATAGCCTACAAATATTACGGAAAGAGGAGATAATAAGACTGTGGGATGCATCTACATCGCGCACAGACAGATCAGCATTCGCATATACAGCATCGCCCATTGTTAATATAATAATTTAATATTGTATTAATTTCTGTAACAATTAATATAATAATTTCTTAATTAAAAATAAAATATTAATAAACCTATCTCTGATAGGCTAATCCTGGGTTACTATGGTCACGCAGGTTTGTTTATGCATTAAAACTCGTGCCCACGAGAAATGCATGTTGTTTCCTCAACATAAGAAGTCGTGGCCACGAGAAATGGATCTCGTTCCCTCATCATCGCATCTTGTGGCCACGACATAAGGATGTCGTTACCTCGACAAAATGATCTCGTGGCCACGACATAATATCACATTCCCACGAGTTAATATGACGTTCCCACGAATTAATATCTCGTGGCCACAACATAATATCATGTTCCCACGAGTTTATATGTCGTGGCCACGACAAACATAAGTGAACCGAAGGTGTCCCCTGGCGGGCACCGTAATATCCAGTGATGGAAACTACTCAACTTTATTTCTCAAATATGCCGATTTGAATTGAAAGTATGGTATCATTTACAACGTGATTCATGTGAGGTGAGGAGATAAACGTTTTGCGCTTTTTTCGACCCGTGAATGTGTTCATATTGATTGTTTGAAAATATTCAGTTGAGGTTAAAAAGTGTACATCCCTCTTTCAGAATCTGCAAAATGTTAATTATTTTACTAAAATAAGAGGAATCGTACAAAATGCATGTTTTTGTTTATATAGTACAGACCTGAACAAGATATTTCACATAAAAGATATAGTCCACAAGAGAAAATACCCCGTTCAAAAGTTTACATACACTTGATTCTTAATACTGTGTTGTAACTGAATGATCCACAGCTGTGTTTTTTGTTGGTTGGTTAAGTGATAGTTATTTATGAGTCCCTTCGTTTGTCCTGAACAGTTAAACTGCCTGCTGTTCTTCAGAAAAATTCTTCAGGTCCCACAAATTCTTTGGTTTTTCAGCATTTTTTTGTGTATTTGAACCCTTTCCAGCAATGACTGTATGATTTTGAGATCCATCTTTTCACACTGAGGACAACTGAGGGACTCACATGCAGCTATTACAGAAGGTTCAAACACTCACTGATGCTCCAGAAGGAAAAACAATGCATTAAGAGCCAGGGGTGAAATCCTTTGTACAGAATGGAGACGTGTACATTTTTCTTATTTTGCCTAAATATCATATTTCATTCATTTCGTACTGCCCTTCAGAAGCTACAAAAGATAGTTGCATGAAGACAAAATAAGTTCAATTTACCCTCATCTTCAAATTCTCTTTATGCATTGTTTTTCCTTCTGGAGCATCAGTGAGTGTTTGAACCTTCTGTAATAGTTGCATATGAGTCCCTCAGTTGTCCTCAGTGTGAAAAGATAGATCTAAAAATCATACAGTCATTGTTGGAAAGGGTTCAAATACACAAAAATGCTGGAAAACCAAAGAATTTGTGGAAACTGAAGGATTTTTCTGAAGAACAGCAGGCAGTTCAACTGTTTAGGACAAAAAAAACAGCTGTGGATCATTCAGGTAACAACACAGTATTAAGAATCAAGTGTATGTAAACTTTTGAACAGGGTCATTTTTATAAATTCAACTATTATTTTCTCTTGTGGACTATATGTAAACATCTTTTATGTGAAATATCTTATTCAGGTCAGTAATAAATAAACAATAACATGCATTTCTAAAATGCAGAATCTAAAAGGGGGGGGGGTAAACTTTTGACCTTAACTGTGGTTCAAAATGGTTATTTATATTAATAGAGTTTCCTTGAACATTCTCTGTCATTATATAATACATATTATCCACCTTTTCTTTAATGCAGAAGCAAACCTATGGGTGAGACTTCTGGTTCATCCGCTATATGGAAATAATGAGAAGAATGTGTTCATTATTAATATTAAGATAATACATTAAAATGTCAAGATAAGACACACCAATTTTCAATATTAAGCAACAAAACACTGTTTTGTACAGCTGGACGCAGATGAGACTGGAAGCAAGATGCATTAAATTTACAATAGAAAAAAATGGTGGATGCATGTTCACATTTGAAGAAGTTACAAGCTTAAAAATAGTAATTTTTGGTTCCCCGAACTTTCCAGTGAACAGCTCTTAAAAGAGCCATATTATATGCTAAGGAACTATTTTTCTCTTTAAAGAAGCTTTTGTTGAATGTAAAATGTCAGTGTGAAGAACATTTTAATGATCTACAGAAGCTTTTTTCACTATAAAGAACATTTTGTGCAATAGTAAGATTCCATGTGTGTTAAAGCATCTTCATGGAAGCATTGATGTCCATTAAGAACATTCATTTTTAAGATTGTCGGAGACATTCAAATAGCTCTGTATAATGGTTTGATTAGGACACAGTGGAAGGTACATCAATGGTTGGCATCGATCAGTAAAAAAAAAAAGAGTGATTTTCCAAAAGAATATCTCGTGCTGAGATGATTGTCGAAATTTAATAACATTACACAACTGGAATTGTAATTCGTAAAGGAATGCCACGTTCGGCCATCCGCCAGGTTGCTTTTTTTCCGTGCCGTACGGATGCATAACACAGGGCGAATTCAGATAAATTGGCTTTTTGCCATTCATTTGATTTGACATTTATATATACAGTAGGGTCCAAGCGTCTGAGACCAATCAGTGCTCCACAATAAGAATGGCCTGCAGCCAGTGTGAGAGCATTTGGAGCCAGTTGACAAGACTGTCACTCATCCCTTCAGGCCAGTGCTGCAATGCCACTGAAAATTTTACATTCATTGATCTCATACATCCGTTTTTATGCCTTGCAAACGTAAAGGCTTTTGTGATGTATTCTGTGCTGTTGTTGCAAATTTGGCTGATTTGTTGCCAAGATTGTTATCAAGCTGGCTGTCATTGCAAAAATGACTTATAGTTTTGAAAGAATGCATTTATCAGTACAACTCTGTTTTAGAATACTGGTCAACACACTGTACTGTAGCTAAATTTCAGTTTTTATAAAAAAATATATACATACGCTACCAGTCAAAAGTTTTTGAACAGTACAATTTTTTATGTTTTTTAAAGAAGTCTCTTCTGCTCTTTTGATCCAAAGTACAACAAAAACAGTACAATTTTTAAATATTTTTTATTACTTAAAATAACTGCTTTCTATTTGAATACATTTTAAAATGTAATTTATTCCTTTGATCAAAGCTGAATTTTCAGCATCATTACTCCAGTCTTCAGTGTTATATGATCCTTCACAAATCATTCTAATATGCTGATTTGCTGTTTGAAGAAACATTTATTATTATTAAAGATCCAAAGATCAGCATTTATCTGAAATAAAAAGCTTTTGTAACATTATGCAGGAGTTGAGTCAGTATTGTAGAAATTGCTACTTTTATTTAGCAAGGATGCTTTAAATTGATCTAAAGTAATGATAAAGAGGTTTATAATGTTACAAAATATTTCTATTTCAGATAAATGCTGTTCTTCTATTCATCAAAGAAACCTGGAAAAAATTCTACTTAACTGTTTTCAACATAATAAATTTAATCAATGTTTTTTGAGCAGCAAATCAAAATATTAGAATGATTTCTGGAGGATCATGTGACTGGAGTAATGATGCTAAAATTCAGCTTTGAAATCTCAGGAATAAATTACATTTTTAAATATATTCCAATGGAAAATTGGGAAAAAAATTAAATAGTAAAAATATTTCACATTTTTACTGTTTTTTTTCTGTACTTTGGATCAAATAAATGCAGGCTTGGTGAGAAGAAGAGACTTTTAAAAAAAACTTATAAAACTGATAGTGTAGCTGAAAAATGTCAATATTGAAAATGCATTTACTGTATTTTTCAATAATTATTAGTTTTTATTGTATTTTGAGCAGAACAACTGTGAATAGTTAAAACAATTATCATGTATTGAGATGTTTTAAAAATAAATAAATACATTTAAAGAGATTCTTATGTGAAATAAATATATATTTTATATTAATATTAAATAATAATAATATAAAAATAACAATAATAAATAATATTACCATTTAATATTATTTTAGTAAATACTGTATATAAATATGTAGCAACAAATATCAATATTGAAAATGCATTTACATTTATTTTTCAATTATTTATTAAAAGGATATTGCCAGCATAACAATATAATTTTGAGATTGTTGCCTGGGCCTTGAAAAACTGTTTATAATTAATATAGCATTTCTTTGTAAAGAAAATAAATATAAATATACAAATATTCAGTATTTAAAAAAAAGCATCTACAGTATTTGTTACATTTTAATATAAAATCATATTACCAGCAAAACAACTAAAAAGTTACATTTGAGAATGTTGTCTTATAGTATTGATATGTCCTCATTTAACTTTGTCATTTACATATTTAATTGGTAATTTAGAAATAGTGCAGAATCTTAAGTATTTTTTAAAATAAATTGTATGTATTTTTAAAGGCTTTATAAAGGTAAACCCCTGTTTATTTTCAGGTTTAAATTACAAAAAAAAAATAGGTCTTCAGTCTTTTGAACCCACTATATATATATATATATATATATATATATATATATATATATATATAGTCAGAGAAGACACCATATTTTATTTAACACTGACTCAAAAAGGCTTTGAAGAAAGTACAGTCCGTTTGATGTGCCATCCTTTTTAAAGTTTAGGTCACGTCCAATGAAAATTTATGAAATAACATTTAGTTCTTTGTACACATTAATCAAATGTGTCTTTGACACTGATTAAAGTCTGTAGGTATGAACCTGTAAACAAAATTGATTGTGTGACTGAAATACCAGAGTTGAGTTGTTAAATAAGTCTGCTTGGGACATTGCAGCTGTTTAGCTTTATTTTCACATCACTTAAGAAAAAAAAAGCATGGTTGTTATCGAAATAAGTAGCCGTGTTCAGAAACCTATTTCTCGAGGAATGTAGGTCTGCCCTCTTTCTTGGTGTGCTCTTCTTTTAATGCATTTTTCCTGCTGCTTCTCTCAGCGAGAATGTTATTTTTTAATGGCACACTGAGGACTGATAGGCCTCAATTATCCTGTGCAGCCATTTGCTCAGAGCTTTTTGTTTGTCTGACACGACTTCATGCCGCGGACAAACGGTCAATAGGTCTACGGCTTGCACACGAGTATGCACGCTCAAAAACATCAACGTTTCTTGCTGAAGAACAGGGAAGACGCAAATGTAGAAAGACAACGTAAAAAGTTTTTCCATCTGCTGCTGTTTTTGTCTTCCTTTCAGACTCTTCTTTGTGTCTTTTTTTATTGTAGCTTACATCAAGATCTTTTTACCTCTAATAGGAAGAGGGTTGTTCATTTATCTAGGCCCTGCAGTTTTCGCAAATTTCCCTTTGAGCCTCGAGAGGAATGAAAGCTCTTTTTAACCAATACCTATTACCTCAGCCATCTGTTCCCTGGGCGTGAAATAATTCACAATTTCTCTGATATTATCTTTTTCATTTTGCCTTGTCGTATTCATTTGAATGATTTTATTCCTCTTCTTTAAGTTTTATTCGTTTCACAGTCTGGGTAAATTCACCCTTTTGTGCTCGGGCTCATTACGGTTAACACCCCCACTGGATGTGAGATTTTATTAGTCCTTTTGCCTCCAACCCCCTCATGGGGTCTTCAGAAATTAAGACATTACCAACCAAACGCTTCATGCTGAACTAATGAGCCGCTGAAACATGCCGGTGGGGGACTTATTTTAAACGCGGCCCGACTATCTGCACTCGGTATTGAAGCTAAAATGAGCTAAATATTTGTTACTGGAGTGGGATTGAATTGCACAACACCTGTTAGGCCTTCTTGTGAACTTTCAGACAAGTTTTTATTGCTTTTCAGCTCTGAAATCTGCTAATGTAATGCCATGACGGATCTAGTAAAGTTGGGAATGTCGAAACCGACTGCTGCCATCTGGAGTCTAGATGGACTTAAATTCGAGCATTATCGTCCATTAACATCAATAATCAATGTGGTATAAAAGCCTTGGCTTAACGTTTAGCACACAGCTCGACATGTGAGTAGAGCTTGTGTGGCGTATCCCGATCTTGCCTCTTCTCTGCTTCATTTACTGTACTTTCTTGACTCCCTAAGTAATTAAAGTGCCACAAATAAAGCTAGATTTGCACTTTCTGACAGATGTTCAAGCTCAGCGGTAGTTAAAAAACAATGGGCACGGCATTCTTAGCTACACAACTGTTTAAAAGTTTGGTGGTTGTTTTTGAAAGTAATGTTTTCTACTTGAGGCTATATTTATTTAATCAAAAATACAGTAATATTGTGAAAAAATTTTTACTATTTAAAATAATTTTAATATTTTAAAATTTAATTTATTTCTGTGATGCAAAGCTGAATTTTCAGCATCTTTAATCCAGTCTTCAGTGTCACATGATCCTTCAGAAATCATTCTAACATGCTGATTTAATGCTTTTATTATTTCTAATGTTGAAAACAGGTGTGGAAATTGTGATGCATTTGTTGTTAGAATATTTTGACAAATAGAAAGTTTAAAAGAACAACATTTATTTGAAATAGAAATCATTTAGAAACATTATAAATGCCTTGACTGCCACTTTTGGTCAATGCCTCCTTTCTGAATAAAAAATAAAAATAATATCTGACCCCAAACATTTATACAGTAATGTAAGTATACTAATATTGTTTGTTTTTTCATAAAATGTTAAAAGTTAAAATATATGTGAAAATGAACATGAACATAGATTAGTTTACGCTGTAAAAGCTGGTCATTGTTAGTTAATTATACCTAATGCATTAAATAATGTTGAAGATTTAAAGAGTGTTGTAAAGTTTGAGGTTTTAAGTTTTTGTGTATTAAAAATGTATATCAAAAACAGTTTTCAAGCAAAACCTTTCACAAAAAGAGGTTTTAAATATTAAAATAATAGATATACTCTTCTAAATCAAGACAACCAGTATTGGGATGCTTTTTGGATATCAAACATTAATCACCTTAACTGTTGGTTTAAAGTCATTGTTGGAAACTTGGCATCAAACCATAATTTGTTTAAAGATGCCATTGCTTTTTATATTTTGTTATTTAATACAATGAACTTCATATACACTACTAGTCAAAAGTTTTTGGACAGTAAGAATTTTTAAAAAATTTTAAGACGTCTCTTCTGCTCAGCAAGTCTGCATTTATTTGATCCAAAGTACAGCAAAAACAGAAATAATTGAAATATTTTAAATAACTGCTTTCTATTTGAATATATTTTAAAATGTAATTTATTCCCGTGATCAAAGCAAAATTTTCTGCATCATTACTCCAATTATTATCAATATTTAAAACAATTTAAGTACATTCTTTGATGAATAGAAAGATCCAAAGATCAGCCTTTATCTCAAATAAAAAGCTTTTGAGTTGAGAAATGCTAAAAAGTAATACTTTTATTTAGCAAGGATGCTTTAAATTGATCGAAAGTGATGATAAAGACCTTTATAATGTCCCAATCTCAGATAAATGCTGTTCTTCTGAACTTTCTATTCATCAAAGAAACCTGAAATTCTACTCGGCTGTTTTCAACATAATTATGATAACAATAAAAGTTTTTTGAGCAGCAAAACAAAATATTAGAATAAATTCTGGATCATGTGACTGGAGTAATGATATTAAAAATTCAGCTTTGAAATCACAGGAATAAATTACATTTTAAAATATATTCTAATAGAAAGCAATTATTTTAAATAGTAAAAATATTTAAAAATATTACTGTTTTTACTGTACCTTGGATAAAATAAATGCAGGCTTGGTAAGCAGAAGAGACTTCTTAAAAAAAAAAAAAAAAAAATTCCAAAAAGTGTCCTTGTTTTATTTTAAATACTCAATGCAGTAATCAAAATCTAGCAGTAATGTATTTAATTCATGAACAGGTCAGTGTAACTGACTTGATTAAAACAATTTCATAGCATTATCAAGCGGCTGCAGTGTCTAAAGTTATGAAACTGAACCATCTTGCCTTTTAATCAGTGAATGCATTGATTCATGCAGAGTTTGTTAAACAAATGTTTTCATATGGAAGACACGCTGATCGCTTTGAGCAGTGAATGTAGTCTCTTTAGTCTCTACTACACTGGCCTTTGGTTTCAAATAAGAACCTAAATGAAAGTGTTTTTTTCTGAACATCCTGAAGGTCTTTCAAAGCAGGTTATCGAAAGCCAGATTAAGCCATGAGTTGGATTCAGCGGCAGACGAAAGCCACCAGAGCAGTGGTGTAGTTAAGTGCCCTGCTCAGGGGCACGGCTGTGCCGGACGGATCTGGGGCCGTAACCGAATCATCCCCCCCTCGCGGTTGGCTGAGTGTCCCTGGCCGCCGGCACTGGAGCTGAAATCCCTCGCCCTCCGGTTGATGGTCTGGTCTTCCAGCACGCATGACCTCGCCAAGAGGTCAGGGGGCGATGGGCTGTCTGGCTGCTGCACTATTGATGTGTTCTAATGGCTCGTCTGTGTCGGCTAATGGAGGGATGGGATTGGCTGTGACTTGAATCTTATATTTCACTCAGTGTGTTTGTCTGTTTTTCATGCTCTCGTATAGTGTGCACTGACCTTTTGCTGCTACTAGAGGTTCTCAGTAGCATGTTTACATCAGTAGAAAACCATCCTCTTATGAAAAACTAGTAGGATTCTTCATGTTCATGTTGCTTATAGGTTCTTCAGATCACTGTGTTGGTTTATGGATTCTCTAAAGCAGGGGTTTCCAAATTTTAGATCCCAAGGAACTCCTAAATATGATCAACTTTTTATTTTATTTCAGCTAGTTGCCAAGTTAACATTTCTCATTTTTTAATATGTTTATCTTGAGGTACTAAACTAACTAAAATTGAAATTAAATTTCATGAAAAATATATCCACCTTATTCTTCAATGTAGAAGTAAGCTTATATGTGCAAGTCTTCTGGTTCATTATCCATCCGCTATTGGGAAATAACGAAAATAAAAACAACGTGGAGTAAACGGTACAACTGTTTGCATTACAAACCAGTGTGTTTATAATTAAGATAATACATTAAAATAATATGGTAAGACACCAATTTGCAATATCAAGCAGCAAAATGAGCTGTTTTATATGGCTAAAAATATCTGGACGCGGATGAGACCGGAAGCTAGGCACAGATACATTATGCTACCACTACCACACTTGACTGTAGACAAGACGCAATTTTCTTGGTACTCCTCACCAGGGCATCGCCTTTTATCTCTAAGTTTATCTTATTGTCTCATCAGACCACAGGACATGGTTCCAGTAATTCATGCTCTTAAACAGATTGTCTTCAGCAAACTGTTTGCAGGCTTTCTTGTGAGCCAGCTTCAGATCAGGCTTCCTTCTGGGACAATGCCTATGCAAACCGACTTGTTGCAGTGTGCAGTGTATGGTCTGAGCACTGACAAGCTGACTTTCTACTTCTGTAACATTTAAAGCAATGCTGGCAGCACATATGCATCTGTTTATTGAAGCCAGGTTCTGCACCTGAAGCACAGAACGAGTGCTCAACTTAGTTGATCGACCCTTGCAAGGCCTGTAACCTCTGTATGACCCTGACTACTGTAGTGTAACTCGGTTTCAGGGTGTTACTGTAACGTCTTATAGCCTTGGCCATCTTTGTGGAGAGCAACAATTCTAATTCTAAAATCCTCAGAGAGTTCTTTGCCATGAGATGCCATGTTGAACATCCAGTGGTCAGTATGAGAGAATTGTACTTAAAGCACCTCATTTTAACTGCTCTAATACAAGATACACAACTTTGTATAGTCCTGTCAAGCAGACAAAAACATAAACATGATGAATAGGAAAGGTGGCTTTACATGGTTAAACAACATACTGCTGTTATCACTTAGGGTGTACTCACTTTTGTTGCCAGCTATTTTAACAATAATGGCTGTATGTTGAGTTATTTTCAGAGGACAGTAAATCTATACTGCTATACAAGCTGCACATTGACTACTCTCAAATATATACAAGTTTCATTTCTATAGTATTGTCCCTTTGAGAAGATGTACTAAAATGGTTGCTGAGATGTGAGGGGTGTACTCACTTTTGTGAGATACTGTATATACTTTTAGCTTCTTCAAATGTTAATTTCTTAGCTTCTTGTCAGTATGACAGCACACAGACGGAGGCCACTCCCATGACAGTTGATTGACATGAGCGCCTTACCTTAGACCCACCCTCACCGAGCTGAAACAGTCTGAATCTGATTGCCATTGTTTCGACTCAGGTGCAAGGGAAGACAAGAATGTGTCCAACTGAGCGACTGAGGTGTTCTGTTGTTGGATGTAATAATGAACATAGCAGTCATCATTTACTCTCAACATCTGAGCCGCTTAAGATGCAGAGGATTAACGTTACTTTCGTTTTTGAAAAGAAAGCGCAGATCCCGATCTACATATGCGTCTATGTTCGTGCGAATAATTCATGAAGCAGCTTCACCTACAGCAGAAGTGAGTATAAGGTTCTTTGCAAATGGCCTTTCTTAATAATGTGTTGGTTAGCAAGCTTCGCCGCTAAACGCGGCTAAAGTAAACATTACAGCTTGTCATCCCACGGCAGAGAGGGGCGGGGCGAGCAAAGCTCATTAGCATTTAAAAGGAACATGCAACAGAATGGCTCGCTCTAAAAAGGGCTGTGTTTGTTTTTTTTACACTACCACTGAAAGTTTACTCAAAGTATGTTATAGACTTCTCATTAAGACCTTAAAGAATGATATTAACGTGTAAAAAATGGGCTTCTGATGACCCCTTTAAAAAGAAGTTCATTTAAAAAAGTTCTAAAATGTGTTGCACTCTCTGCATCCTTTTCTATTCCAGTCTATCTTGCTGTTTTTGACCACTATAGCCTGACCTGTGTGATCGGCCCTGTACCGCTGCGGTGTTAATGTACATTAATTGCGTTTGTTTTCTGTGGACGGACTATTTTTACACTCTATCTGATTTCTGAGAGCTCCAGATGCGCTGGATATTTTTAATCCTGGCGTAACTGGATGTAAGCGTGTCAGTGTGAGCGCGTGTCCCCAGTGTGTGTGGATGTAGCTCTCGTCTCTCCATCACTCTCAGCAGCTCCACACAGATGGACAGATAAACGGCTCTGGGGGATTCGCCAAACTCGCTGTTCGACTCGCTTATTTCTCCATTTCAATCCTTGGTTCTCATCCTCCTCCGCGAGGGCCTCCCCGAAACGCGGTGAAGCACACTGACACACGCTCACAGCCTCTCATTCACACACACGGGCGCTCTCTGTGGGACTTCCCCCCGCTTTCATGTAGACAAAAGCGTGGCGGTTGGATCATCATGTCTGTCTGTTCTTCTGTGATGCGCTACAGCAGCTCCCGTTGCCTAAAATAGTGCTGCTTTACCTGAGCTTTGCTTCTTCACAGGTTGACTTGCAAAGAGAGACAAAGTGTGGAGGAAGGTGAGAGGTGCATGTGATGGAAGAATGTGAGGTAGATGCTGTAGGTATTCATCTGTGTCTGAACGGGCTACAAAAAGCTTCTCAGATTTCACAGCCAGTCAAGCTATTTTTAATTTCAGGTGATTTCAATGATTTCAGTCACCTCTGCTGTTATTAACGCCCACCTGCTGTGCCAAAGTTAATCTTTAAAAACACTAATAGTTTAATAACACTGTTAAATCTTTATTAAATATGAAAATAAATATCCATTTTTCAAACGGTTCATTATAGTGTTGTGATGACCACATTCACCTGCATTTAAAATGGGTTTATTTATATATAATTAATTTATAGTATCAGCCATAACATGATAATTATTTAAAATAATTTTATCGGACAGCCAAGCCGGACAGAATTGTAATTTAACATTCCAATGTTAATTTTATTTCTACCATATTAATAATTATAAATAAATGTATTCATTTATTTATTATTTATTTAAAATAGTATGGAGGTAATTTATAATATCAGCCATAACATGACCATTATTTATAATATACGTATTGTTATTATAATAAATTATTACTGGTATGTGTTTTATTATGTTTTTTAATTTATATAATTAACTATTAGTTATAGTACTATTGTTACTAGACAGAATATAAAGTATAGAATTCATTTATTAATTTATAATATCAGCCATGACATGACCATTATGTAAAAAAATATATTGTTACTTATATTATTATTGTCATAATGAATTATAATTTATATATTATAGTATATTTTGTTACTGTATAGAATGCATTTATGCTATCAACAAAAACATGTAAATTTGAAAATAATAATTATAAATAAGTATAAAAAATAAAAAAGTATTTATTTATTAAAGTAGTATAATATTATTTAGAATATCAGCCATAACATGACCATTATCTTGAATGAATTTTTTATTTTTTTATTTATATAATTAATTATTAGTTATAGTAATGTGTAGTGTAGTTAATGTTACTGGACAGAATTTCAGAATTTAATTATTTATTATTTAGTAAGTTTTATTACTAGTTATATATTGTATAGTATAAAAGTATTAGTAGTATAAATTAAGTAGTTATATTATTATTGTTATAATTAATTGTATATTAATTGTATAATTTATATAATAAATTATTAGTTATAGTATTATTGTTACTGGACAGAATTTTATATAATTAATTTATAATAGACAGAAACAATTAATTATTATTTATTGTAGTTATAATATTATATATTATAAAAGTATTAGTATGACTAAAGTACTTATTATTGTTATAATTAATTAAGTATTATTTATATAATTATTATTAGTTATAGTATTATTGTTACTGGACAGAATTTTATATAATTAATTTATAATAGACAAAAACAATTAATTATTATTTAATTATTTATTGTAGTTATAATATTATATATTATAAAAGTATTAGTAGTATAAATAAAGTACTCATTGTTATAATTAAGTATTATTTAATAATTATTTATATAATTATTATTAGTTATAGTATTATTGTTACTGGACAGAATTTTATATGATTAATTTATAATAAACAAAAACAATTAATTATTATCTAATTATTATTTATTGTAGTTATAATATTATATATTATAAAAGTATTAGTAGTATAAATAAATTACTTATTATTGTTATAATTAATTAAGTATTATTTAATAATTATTTATATAATTATTAGTTATAGTATTATTGTTACTGGACAGAATTTTGCTATAGAATTAATGTATACTAGCAACCAAAACATGAAAATTCGAAAATAATTCAAAATACTAGTAGTATATCTACAGTCAAGCCCGAAATTATTCATACCCCTGGCAAATTCTGACTTTAAAGTTACTTTTATTCAACCAGCAAGTTTTTTTGACTGGAAATTCTCACAAAAGATAAGATGATGTACAAGAGGCATCATTGTGGAAAAAAACATTTTTTGAACAAAAAGTGGCATGTCCAAAGTTATTCATACCCTTTGCAAACTGCCACAGTCTATAGGAAAATCCAAAGTTCTATACCATTCCAAATAGTCCAAGCTGTTCTAAAGCATCCTAATTACCCGATTCATTGGGAACAGCTGCTTTAATCAAGTCAACAGGTGAAAAACAGAAGTTGTTTTGTGGACGGTCATGGCTAAGACAAAGGAGCTCATTGAGGACCTGCGGCTGCGCATTGTGGCTGCTCACAAGTCAGAAAAGAGTTATAAGACCATATCTAAATGTTTTGAAGTTCCAGTGGCTACAGTGCAAAGTATTATTAAAAAATACAAGTCGTTCTGCACTGTGAAAAGCCAAAAGTGACACCTGTGCTGACCAGGAGGATAGTGAGAGAGAAAAAGAATCCAAGGATCACCACCAAGGCCATCCTGATGAGTCTGGGGTCTGCTGGTGGCAACATCTCAAGGCAGACAGTCCAACGGGCACTGCACAACGCTGGGTTAAACGCAGACCAAGGAGGCCCCCTTGGCCTTTGCAAATGCTCATCTGGACAAAGAAGACGACTTCTGGTCTTCTGTTTTATGGTCAGATGAAACAAAAAATTTAATTGTTTGGCCACAATGATGTAGCCTTCATTTGGTGTAAAAAAGGAGAAGCCTTCAACCCTAAGAACAACATCCGCACTGTCAAAAATGGTGGTGGAAACCTAATGTTTTGGGGGTGTTTTTCAGCCGGTGGACCAGGAAACCTAATCACAGTAAACGGCACCATGAAAAAGGAGAAATGCATCAAAATTCTCAACAACAACATCAGGCAGTCTGCAGAGAAACTTGGCCTTGGGCACCAGTGGACATTTTAGTGGTGAAGAAATGGTTAGCAGACAAAAACATTAACGTTTTGCAGTGCCCAGCCAGAGTCCTGACTTAAATCCAATTGTGAATCTGTGGAGGGAGCTAAAGATCAGGGGGATGGCATGGAGACCCTCCGACCTGAAAGAGTTGGAGCTCATCACTAAAGATGAATGGGCAAAAATACCAGTGGAGTCATGCAAAAAGCTGGTCAGCAATTATAGGAAGTGCTTTAATGCTGTAATAGCCAATAAAGGCTTTTCTTTTGATTATTGAGAAGGGTATGAATCATTTTGGACATGCCACTTTTGTTATAATTCATTAATAACATTCATAGTTGTATATAATTATTATTTATGATTTAATTATTAGCTATTATTGTTACTTTAAATGTTATTTTGTATATAATTTATATAATAAAATCTTAAATTATTATTATATATGTGACCCTGGACCACAAAACCAGTCTTAAGTCGCTGGGGTATATTTGTAGCAATAGCCAAAAATACATTGTATGGGTCAAAATTATTGATTTTTCTTTTATGCCAAAAATCATTAGGAAATTACGTAAAGATCATGTTCCATTAAGATTTTTTGTAAAATTCCTACTGTAAATATATCAAGATGTAATTTTTGATAAGTAATATGCATTGTTAAGAACTTAATTTGGACAACTTTAAAGGTGATTTTCTCAGTATTTAGATTTTTTTTGCACCCTCAGATTTCAGATTTTCAAATAGACGTATCTCAGCCAAATATTGTCCTATCCTAACAAACCATACATCAACAGAAAGCTTATTTATTGAGCTTTCGTATGACGTATACATCTCAGTTTTGTCAAATTTAACCTTATGACTGGTTTTGTGGTCCAGGGTCACATATATCCTTCATGTTTTTAATCACAATTCACTTCTCCATTATTTTGTGAATGCTCGCAGCAAATCTGTTTAATTTGCTGAAGTACCAACACCAAAACATGTTTTTCATTCGGTAGGAAATGCTAGTAATGCCCACCGGTGAAACGGATGCTGTGTGCGAGCTTGTTTTGTGAGAATCGTTTGTGGTTTATGAAGTATCGAGCCATAGCGTTCATGTGAATTTGGATTCAGCACCTTGGGCTGGAGCGACCTGTGAGAAGACTGCTATCTGCCTGCATGTGCATGCCTATCAGTCTGTGTGTTTTGTTATGGATGACATGTCTACCACACTGATACTGTTAGTGTGCGTTTCTGAGAATTCCTGTATACCAGTGTGTGTGTGTGTGTGTGTGTGTGTGTGTGTGTGTGTGTGTGTGTGTGTGTATTTATCTGCAGACATCCATTAGTGCATGACAGTAGAGGCAGACAGGAACACTGTGTCTCTAGGTTGGGAGAGAGAGAGCGACTCTGAAATGCCCCAGCTTTTCTTTTGGCTTCTCTTCCCTACCTCTGTTTCCCTCTTTCCCTTTGTCAGGCTTTTCCTCTGTCTGTCACTGTCTGACAGCACAATACCTGAGCCGGACACTTTTTCCCAGAACATATTGAAGACTCAATCAGAATTTGTGCCCAATGTGTCCCAGTTTCTTCTTGTGTCAAAAACAGTCTGAGCTGAATTGGCTGAGCGATTGCTGAGTATTTCAGCACAAAAACCTCTGTCTTATTCACTAAGTACCGAGACAGTCATCAGGACTTGTGATACTTTTGAACCTTTCTCTAAATGTGGTGAAATATTGCGCCGCTGTATTTAAATCAACTCATTGTCATTCTTTTCAACACAATCACACTTTCCTTCTATGCAAATTAGGCTTTTTAATAGAATGTGCTTTATTCAAGAAACTATTTGCCTATTAGCTTTGCACTATTACCGCCCGAGGAAAGCAGGCATTAAACTGAATTTCATTTGAGATCTTTGTACATGTTTTTCTATTGATTATGGCAGCAGTTATTCATCAGCTGATGATGAAAAGAAGTTCTAGCCAGGAATAGACACGCATCCAGATTTGGGTTGTGTTGAAAATCATTTTTGGCTTTTTAACCTTGGGATTGCTTTCTGAAGCCTCTACACATTACCATGAATAAAAAATCAAATATCTCTTTATTAAGATATAGTTAAAGTCAGCACTGAATCAGCACAGCTCCTATTTGTATTTTATTTATTTGTTTGTTTGTATGTTTCAATTAAAAAAAAACTGTACATATAAATTAAGGAATCATTTCATACATGTGTGTGTAAATAACCAATTTAATATAAAATAATTATAATTTATTTATAATCTGGTTTTATAAATTGTTGGCCCTGAATTTTTTTTTTTTTTTTTTACTTACTTTCTCACTCATTTATAATCTTTTTTTCATCATTTGTCAGCCCTGAAAAAGTATGTATGTATATTTATTATACAATTGTAATATTTACATTTATAATTTTTTTTATTAATTCTTAATCTGTTTTCATAATTCAATTTACTTTTTTAGTATTTGTTAGCCTCAACAATGTTTGTTTATTATACAAATTTAATATATATTTTTAAAATGTATTTACTTAACGTATACATTTATTATACAATTTTAATATGTATATTTATGTATTTTTTTTATTCAATCATAATCTGTTTTAATCATTTGTTGTATCTGAAAAAGTGATTGCATATTAAATAAGTATAATTTATAATTTATTTATAATCTGGTTTCATAAATTGTTGCTCCTGAAAATGTATTTAATATACATATTTATATTTGTAATGCATTTATTTAATATTATTTGAATCTTTTATTTGGCCCTCAAAGAGTATTTTTTTATTATTTATTTAGCAAATTTAATATACATATTTATATTTTTAATGCATTTATTGAATATTATTTACATTTTTATTTGGCCTTCAAAGAGTATTTATTTAGAACATTGAATATACCTATTTATATTTTTAATGCATTTATTATATATTATAATTTTATTTGAATCCTCTATTTGGCCCTCAAAAAGTTTTTTTGTTCTTTTTAATTTTGAGTTTGTTTTCAAGAAATGATTTTTTTTTTTTTTTGTCTATTTCATATATCAACCTTTAAAGCAATGACTCAGGATTACTGTCATAGGGTGATGTACAGTCCTAGGTTTGCCAGATCATGGTAGTTTGCCATCTTCCACCACCAGTGACTTCAGGATGAGAAATTCTGGCACTCAAATCGCATTCAACACTAATTTTGTGGGTGTGCTCAGACTGTTACTCGATTTACATAATTCCTTTAGCAAATTGGCCCCTAAAACATGCAAAACCAAACGAAGCTACCAGCATGCACAGCTCAATCTTAATGAAACTCCTAATATATCTGTATCAAATCAGTCTCAAACACTTCCAGCGTGTGTCCGCGTGTTCGGGGAGGTGTGGGCGGCCACGTGCGGGTGTGTTCGGGGCGCTGTTTTGAATTTCTGTCTCGATAATTATTTCGGCTAATTACAACCTAATTGCCATGTTAACAGACTGTTTTTTGGCACGTGCCTCGACAGCGTAGTCCAGCTGGACCTGTAAGTGCCTCGGACGGTTTGTGTCACTCAGAGGAAGTTGAAAAGCTCTGTTTTGAGCGGTCATACGTGTTACGTGGTCAGCCGCTGTGATGTTCAAAAAGCCCAAATTTGCCTCTGATCACAATGACACCGTCTCGCGCTCAGATCCTCTGCCGTTAATTGCCGCTGTCAGCGACTAAAGTGGGTTTGATTGGCAAATCGAACACTTAAAAGTATGATTTAACATACCCTCTGGTTGGACTGGGTAAGTAAGGTTAGTCTCGCTACTAAGAATAGATTTGTGAGCGGAAATGATTGGGATGCAGTGTTTTTTGTGTGTGTGTGTGTTTGCGCATACCTACAGGCGCTGTGTGGATCATTCAATGTTTAATCCATTACTTCCCCCTCCTGCACAATTCCCGACACGCCGCGCTCTCGCCGACACACGCGCTGCATCTTTAATGCAGACAGAATGTTGAAATGATGCACCTCCGTTTTTCGCACCCCTTTCTCTCCTTATCTCATCACTTTAACAATGGGAAGCAGAAATTGGATGGAGTGCTTGAATAAGTGCGAGATTTCATGAGCTCACGTGAACAATGGCGAGCGAATTTTGTAATTTGATTAGATCAAGCAGCGTTCATAATTAATATCGGCTTTTATCGACTTCCGTCGACGTTAAATATTAATAATCTCGCCAGTAACAATACAAACAGGCTTCGGTCTTAGGTTTGCTGCGGGAAAACACACTATTTGCATTTGCAACTTTAACGTCTTGCTATTAATAACTTTTCACTTCAATCCCAGTTGCTGGCAGGAAGCACAATTTCAATTCTCATTCTTTCAGTTGTTTTATTAATCCTTCTCTTCTCCTCCGCAGGCTTTCCTCGATTCGTCATCAACGCTTAAATGCTGCTGATGGCTTAGTTGTTTTATCCTGTGCTCATTTTTTCCCCCTCTTTCGTCTTTCAAGGCATTTTCATATTAATGTTTGTGTTTACTTTCATATTTGCTCTTTTGAAAGAGGTGATTTTACCGTTTGTTAAAGGAGTAGTTTACTTCCAGAACCAAAATGTACAGATAGTGTACTCACCCCCTTGTCATCCAAGATGTTCATGTCTTTCATTCTTCAGTTGTCAAGAAACTGTTTTTTGAAGAAAACAATTCAGGATTTCTTTCCAATGCAGCTTCAGACGGCTCTAAACGATCCCAGCCGAGGAAGCAGGGTCTTATCTAGCGAAAGATTGGTTATTTTCTAAAAAAAAAAAAAAAGGACAGTTTATATACTTTTTAACTATTTTACGGTTTATATACTTTTATGCTGCTCTTGTCTAGCTCTGGGTGTACTCTGTGTATTCCGGTTCTAAACAGTTAGGGTATGTCGAAAAACTCCCATCTCATTTTCTCCTCCAACTTCAAAATCATCCTACATTGCCGTTTTACCTTTTTTTGTAAATGGCATTTGATCTTCTTTGCACGTTCACTTTGTAAACATTGCTATAAGACCCTTTTTCCTTGGCTGGGATCATTTACAGCTGAATTTGGGATCATTTGAAGCTGCATTTTGGACGTTCAAACTCAGGGGCACCATAGAAGTCTATTATATGGATAAACATCCTGAAATGTTTTCCTCAAAAAACATAAATTCTTTACGACTGAAGAAAGAAAGACATGAACATCTTGGATGACAAGGGGGTGAGTACATTATCTGTAAATTTTTGTTCTGGAAGTGAACTTCTACTTTCATATTTGCTCATTTGAAAAGGGGCGATTTTACCATTGGTTAAAGGAGAAGTTCACTTCCGGAACAAAAAAGTACAGATAATGTACTCGCCCCCTTGTCATCCAAGATGTTCATGTCTTTCTTTCTTCAGTCATCAAGAAATAGGAAAACAGGAAAACATTAGTGGATTTCTATGGTGCCCGCGAGTTTGAACTTCCAAAATGAAGTTTAAATGCAATTTAAGGGCTCTAAACGATCCCAGCCAATGAAGAAGGGTCTTATCTAGTGAAATTTTTAACCTTAAACGCTTGTCTTGTCTAGCTCTGAGTGAACTTTGTGTATTCCAGTTAATGACAGTTAGGGTATGTCGAAAAACTCCCATCTCATTTTCTTCTCCAACTTCATCAAAATCATCCTACATTGCTGTTTTATCTTTTTTTTTTTTTTTTGTAAAGGGCGTTTGACCTTCTTTGCATGTACACAGTTCACTCAGAGATAGACAAGATGAGCATTTGAGGTTAAAAAGTATATAAATTGTACATTTTTTAGAAAATCACTGATCGTTTCGCTAGATAAGACCCTTCTTCCTTGGCTGGGATCGTTTAGAGCCCTTTGAAGCCGCATTTAAACTGCATTTCGGAAGTCCACTAAATGGACAAAAATCCTGAAATGTTTTCCTCAAAAAACATAATTTCTTTACGACTGAATCTGTTCATTTTTGTTCTGGACGTGAACTACTCCTTTAACTCATATAGATGAAATTGCACATTGAGATGTGTGAAAGTCATAATATGCATGCTTTTTCAGCATGTGTCCACTGCAATTCAATAACCAGTCACTCTGTGTGCTAGTATTGGGTGCCGTGTGGGTTTAAATCAATGGTGTTTGTTTTTTATATTCATAAGTCATTGTGCAATTAACATAGCACTGTGACTGCTGGGCATTTTGGACTGACCTATGAGATTGGGAATTGCACCATGCGAATGTTGTCCAACACTGACTTTGCACATTTGTGGCATAATTCCTTTAGTGAATTGAATGCTGGAACAAAGCAGATAACACGTACAAACAAATTACACTATCAGCAGGAGCTATTCATTCTTAATTATTTAAGAATTCTTAGGTAAATTATTTCTTTTATTATTATTGGCATACAAGATTGGGAAGTGGACCGTTCAAATGTTATGATTGTTACGTTATCTGATTTTCATAATTTCTTTAGTAAATCAAATTCTCATGTGAAACTAATTATACCATTCAGCAGAAGAAATTATTTTTTATTTATTTCTTAAGGTAAATAGTTTTTATGAACTTTTGATTTGAATAAATTTTTTGATTTGAATAAATGTTTATTTATTATATTAGTAATATTTAATATTTTTAATTCACCATGTAATTCAGTTTGAACTTTTATTTTACTTATTTATTAGAGGGAATTGCATCATGTAAATGTTGTCTAACTTTGCTTGCCTGCCTGCTTTATTTATTTATTTATTTTATTTTATTTTTTGCATTATATGATTTTCTGCATTCCTTTAGTGAATTAAATTCTAAAGTAGTGTATGTAAACTAATTATATAATTTAGCAGGAGCAAATCATTCTTAATTATTTTAACATTTTAGGTAAATGATTTTATTATTATTATTATTGTTATTATTATTTAATTTAATACATTTTTAAATGATTTTTATTTAATTTTTTTATTTAAATCTGCATTTATTAATTTTTTTTTCATTTTAATTAATGAATGAATTAATTTTACTTATTTATTTTTATTTATTAATTTTTTGCATTATCTGATCATTTCTTTGGTGAATCAAATTCTAAAGTAGTGCATCTAAACTAATTATACCATTTTAGTAGGAGCAATTAATTCTTAATTATTTAATCATTTTAGGTCAGTTATTATTATAATTATATTTTTTAATTATTGAATTTAATTGCACCATGCAAATGTTTCCAAACTCTGCTGTATTTAATTTTATTTTCGATTTTTATTTTTTTTAATTTACGTTAATTAATTGATTGATTAATTTATTGTTTTTTTTTCATTATCTGATTTTCATAATTCCTTTAGTGAATCAATTTCTAAAGTAGTGCATGTAAACTTATTACACAGTTTAGCAGGAGCCATTTATTCTTAATTATTTAAACATTTTTAGTTTACTGATTTTATTGTTATTATTATTTTATTTTAAAATTATTTAATTAAATTATTTTTATTTAATGTTTAATTCTTTATTGATTTATTTTATTTTAAATTTATTGATTTATTTTTTCATCACCATGCAAATGTTGTCCAACTTGTGCTGTATTTATTCATTTTAGATTTTATTTTATTGTAATTAATTATTTGATTAAATTCATTTATTTGCTTTTTGATTATCTGATTATCATCATTCCTTTAATAAATCAAATGTATTTTTTTTTTCATTTTAAACAATTTTTTAATTTATTTATTTGCTTTTTTTGCATTATCTGATTTTCATCATTCCTTTAATAAAATTCTAAAGTAGTGCATGCAAATTAATTATAATATTTATCAGATGCAATTCATTCTTAAGTATTTAAACAATTTTAGATTAATGATTTTATTTTTATTGATTTATTTTGTAATTATTTCATTATTTTTATTGAATATTTTTATTTAGTTCTCCGTTTAATTTGGTTTACTTTTTAAAAAGCACAGCAATTAATGAAGTCAAAGTTCATGTCATTCAAACTTTTACCAACATGTTACAATGCTTTTAACTTGACACTTTGCTCCATAAAATTTAGTGCATTTGGACAAATTTTCTATGCATTATATTAACTGCTTATTCATTCCTATTCATTTTCGTCACAGTGTGCTCCTGTTTTATGAATTTATTCAGGCCGTGGCCTCTCGCTCTTTCTGGCTCTCTTCATCTGTCTATCCATATATTCATTTCTGAAGGGCACTAATACCCCTATTCTGCTTTTATCTGTCTGTCTATCTCCCTTAAGTCTTACACAATCATCATAATCTTCCACAATCAGAATGAGCTGCTTTCATTTCTCCTTTCCTCTCTCTCTCCTTCTCTCCATCAGTCTGTCTTGTGTGGAGACAAACTTCTGTTTGGGTTCAGATCGCTGTGACACAAAAGATCCAGTTGTCAAATGGCTGGATGTACCGAATCACTCGCTCAACAGCATGTACGCACAGCACATTTCATGTTCCTGCTTTTGTTTATTTCTTTCTTTCAGCTTTTATTCATGTCATTCTCTGATTCCTGGTGTTGTCACATACACAAACAAACTCAGTATGGAATAAATCAGCGCGCTAGAGGACTCCACAACTCATGCTGCGCATCTGACGATACAGATGCCCCCTCGGGTTAGCGTGATGGACAAACGGGACGGCAGCGGCGTCCACCTGGACGCGTGAAAGCCCGTCGATACGCTATAAAAGAGACCAGGCGCACACAAAACCAGAGTTTAATTCAGTAATCAAAGCAGCATGTTCAAAACGCTTTCACCAGCTATTTTTTCCTCACGTTTTTACAAAAAGATAACACCCAATTGTATGAAAGTAAAGGGTGGGGAGCGTTTTTTACTGTCATCTGCTGCATTAGTCTTAGCATAATGGCTGCAAATCTGATCGCGCTGAAATACAGGCATGTGACAGGTTGAAACGGGCTAGAATACAAGGTGCTTAAGGCCTGGAAAATCCTTGAAAACAGAAAAATTCCTGAAGAGGTACTTCAGTTATTCAGAAAAGTGCTTCAGTTATTGAAAGATAACGTATTTATGCAATAAGTGATTAATTTAGTTAATAAGCACATATATTTTTACATAAAATTCACACAATTCAAAAAACATACCTTATTCGCTTATTTCAGTTAATGTTCCGTTAATGTTGAACCAAATCAATTGAGTCTTTTACACTTGAACCAGTCCGATTGATTCAAACTTGTGACTTCGATCATTGATTTCAAGAGATTCACTTGCAAAAACCAGATCAAATTAAAAATCATTCGAATTTTTGAATTTTGACGTCGTTTATAATGATTTTAAAAAGCACGTATGGGTGAACAGAGCTTTTTGAAACTCTGAATCAGTTAAGGCATTGCATCGCAAAATGATTTACCATTTCGGAATGCTCCAATCAGATCACGTATAGTGAATAATTTGTTTCAAATCATGTATTGCGAATCATTTGATTTATATTGGAACTCTAAGTATCGTGAAACATTTGATTCAGGTCAGGACTTTTGAGCGCATACCGTGAATCATTTGATTTAGATCGGAAAAGGTTTGTGAATCAATTAGCAAATCATTTGATTTAGATTGGAACATTGAACATTGGAGCGTGGATCACAAATCTTTTACTTTAGATCAGAACTTCAGAGCACGGATTGCGAATCATTTGATTCAGAACAGGACTTTGGAGCAGGTTTGCAAATCTTTTGCTTTAGAAGGAAACTTCGGAGTGCGGAGCGCAAATCAGTTGATTTAGATAGGAACTTTGGAGAGGGTTTGCGAATCTTTTACTTTAGATCGGAGCGTGAATCATTTGATTTAGATCGGAACTTCAGAGCAGGTTTACAAATCTTTTAAAGAAATTTTTTTTGGGCATTTTTGCCTTTTGTGAAAGGACAGATCAGAATTGACTGATCAGAACTTCGGAGCGGGTTTGCAAATCTTTTGCTTCAGAACAAAACTTCGGAGCGCAAATCATTTGATTTAGATCAGAACTTCAGGGAGGGTTTGCGAATCTTTTACTTTAGATCGTAACGTGAATCATTTGATTTAGATCGGAACTTCAGAGCAGGTTTACAAATCTTTTGCTTTAGATTGGAACTTTGGAGCGTGGATTGCGAATCATTTGATTCAGATCAGAACTTCGGAGCGGGTTTGCAAATCTTTTGCTTTAGAACAAAACTTCAGAGTGCAAATTATTTGATTTAGATCAGAACTTCAGGGTGGGTTCGCAAATCTTTTGATTTAGATCAGAACTTCGGGGAGGGTTTGCAAATCTTTTACTTTAGATCGGAACGCAAATCATTTGATTTAGATCGGAACTTCAGAGCAGGTTTACAAATCTTTTGCTTTAGATTGGAACTTTGGAGCGCAGATTGGGAATCATTTGATTCAGATCAGAACTTCAGAGCAGGTTTGCAAATCTTTTGATTTAGATCAGAACTTCGGAGTGGGTTCCCAAATCTTTTGATTTAGATAGAAATTTCAGAGCGGGTTTGCAAATCTTTTGCTTTAGAACGAAACTGTGGAGCGGGTTCGCAAATCTTTTGATTTAGATCAGAACTTCGGAGAGGGTTTGCGAATCTTTTACTTTAGATCGGAGCGTGAATCATTTGATTCAGATCAGAACTTCGGAGCTGGTTTGCAAAACTTTTGCTTTAGAATGAAACTTCGGAGTGCAAATCATTGATTTAGATCAGAACTTCGGAGAGGGTTTGCGAATCTTTTACTTTAGTTCGGAGCGTGAATCTTTTGATTTAGATCGGAACTTCAGAGCAGATTTACAAATCTTTGCTTTAGATCGGAACTTCAGAGCGCGGATTGCGAATCAATTGATTCAGATCCGAACTTTGGAGCGGGTTTGCAAATCTTCTGCTTTAGAACGGAACTTCACAAATCATTTAAGATCGTAACTTCACAAATATTTTGCTTTAGAAAGAAACTTTGAAGCGGGTTCACAAATCTTTTGTTTTATATCAGAACTTCGGAGAGCTTATCACAAATCATTTAAAATTGTAACTTTAGAGCAGGTTCACAAAACTTCACACAAATCATTTGATTTAGAACGGAACTTTGGAGCGGGTTCACAAATCTTTTGCTATTGCCTTTTAAAGAATGTTTTTTTATTTATTCTTTTTGCTGCGTATTTTGTGTGGAACTCATTAAGTGATCTAGCATCACAGATGGAAATGGTTGAGCGCACACAGAAAAACACAATTTTCTCCTTTTTTTATTTTAACAAATTAAAAAAAATCGATGCAGCTTTCAGACACGAATTTCTTCTTATTTTAATTGTTTGTTTGAGACGGATGCGCTTTCTCTTGCTTACACGTGCGTGCTCAGAAACATGAATGAGCGCATATGACAATGGATGTAATGGATGCAGGACCACATCAACTGTCCCGCAACACATATATTGCCAGGTGGTCACCCTAGAAGACATTGTTCGATTAGTGAGATCTCTGATTGAAGTCCTTAAAAATCCAAAAATTTAGCTTGAAAAGTCCTTAAAGGCCTGGAATTTCAATATATAGTTTCTGTATGAATCCTGTTACCCACAATGCATTTGCCTCTCACTGTATGATTGATAAATGTAAGGCAGACTAGGCGCTAATATATAGGCAAGTCTTGAGAGCGTGCAATTATGTGCATGTAATTATAACTGATGGAGTGGTGCTCCGTGAAGTGAATAAAGTCCGTCAAAAGATGTTTTCATTTGATTGAAGAGTTCGTCAGAGGCTTGAATCAGGGAAAAAGAGCTGAATTTCCCATCAATCAGTGCAGGGGAATGTAAATGGGGAATTGGCGCAATCTGGCTTGCGACGTAACCTTTGATTTGACGGGAAGTGTCTGTTGCTGTTTCTTTGAATTAGTTTCTGATGACTGGACGTGGTCGAGTGGGTTCGGTCAGGAATATTTGTTTGAGTGAGTCAGTGTTATTTATTGTGTTGTGAGGTTTTACTGTAAAGGTCTTTTTTCATAATTCAGGGGTTTTATGAAGACACACTGGCTGATTGTGAAAAGAGGTCATTTAGAGCAACAGTATTTCAAAGAGTAGGCCAAACATAGCATTAGAATACTGGCTTATTTACAAGCCTGTCTTGATTGTAGGTTTTCATTTTTCTCATAAAGGAACAGTACACCCAACATTTTCTGTGGAATGCAAAATAATGATGTTACTCTTTTCCACAGAATAAAAGCATACAGTAAGCAGGGGCTGTCAACGGTGTTACTTCAGTATTATTTATATACTGTATAGTAGCACTTTAATTAATTTTAGTTTTAATAATTTTTGTAAAATGAATTTGCTTTTGACATTTTTATAATTTTTTTTATACTTTTATTTCAGTTTTAGTTAGTTTCTAAGGCAACATTTCATTCTTTTTTTAAGTTTAGATTGTGTAATATTTATATTTTATTTATTTATTTCAGTTACTGATTATGATTTTAAATACATAAATAATTATAGTAAAAGGTAACTTATTTTAGTATTATTTTAGTATTAGTGTATGTATGTGTATATATATATATATATATATATATATATATATATGTGTGTGTGTGTGTGTGTGTGTGTGTATATATATATATATATATATATATATATTATGCTGATAATTTACTCAGAAATTGCAGTACATTCGCTACAATTAATTACAAAGAAATGTCACAATGAAACACTGTTTTCTTGTAAAAAAAATTTAATTGTTTTAGATTTAATTTTAATTTGAGTAATTTAGTAAAAACATTTGTCAATTTTTCAACTTTTTTTATATATAGCTTTTGTTTTATTATTATTAATTTTAGTTTTAGCTTTATGTTACTACTTAAACTTCAGTTAATTTGCAAGACAGTATTTCTACATTATTTACATTTTAGGTTAAATTTCATGTAATATTTTAAGTTTTAATAATAATTGTATTATCAGTAGTAGTAGTACTATCATTACATTAAGTAATATATTTCTGTCACAGTTTCTTCAAGTTAAACTGATCTTTTATTTTAATGGGTTGCTGTGAAGACCTTCAAATTTTCTTCATTGCATTTTTATTTAAATGTACTGACCTACTTTTGATTTATTCATCCCAAATTTGGCAAATTCTGTGACATTCTGCGTTATACAGTAAATTCCATTTTTATGACTGGATTCCACAATTACCTCCACATTTTCCACATCGCAGAAATGATAGGGCCCTACACCATATAGGTAGTCCATATAACTTGTGTACTGTATTAAATTTAAAGTCTTCTAAAGTCATGCACTACCTTTGTGTCAGAAGTACACCAGTATTCAAGTATTTCTTTTTATTGTCTTTTGGCTAGTTGTTATTCACTCTGGCTGCCCTCGAATCTCATTCTCCATTCCACATAACTGTGCACTGTGTTTAGGATGCTAATGAAATTTCAGTCAATAGCAAATAGAAATCTTCACAGAAACCTTTTGTAAGGCTTCGTAAGTCCTGGAAGAGAGTGCACAAAATGAACTACTGTACATAATAGTGCTTTATTGACAGCCCCTGTTCACTATATGCTTTTGTTATGTGGAATAGAACATTGTGAACATTTATCTTTTGTATCCCAACATGTCTGTGTTTTTTTTTTTCCGAAAGAAAGACAGTCATACAGGTTGGGAACAACATAAGGCAGTGTAAATGACAGAATTGTTATTTTCTAGGCCAGCTATACCTTTAAAACATGTTAACTGTACGTGAGCAGACGACGTCTCGGTGTGTTTTACTGCTAAACAGGGTGATTTCAGTATGGGCTCGTATTTGAGGAGATGATTCATTTCCTGAACCTTTCTAACAGAGTGCGGAGTGAGCGAAAGTGAATCTTGAACTGATTTTTCCCGATCCGTGCAGATTAGAGCTGGAATTTCCCAGCGCAGATGAGCTGTAGATAATGGAGAAATACTTACTGCTTTCGCAGGTCTCGCCGAGTGATTGCACCTTAGCTCAGGCAATCATTCGCATGATGTTTCTTGTAAATTGAATCACTTTGTTTTGATTTAGTTGCTTATTTGGAAGTTTTATTTTCTTCGCTTTGTACTTTCTTTCTGATGCTTGCTTTTTCCCATTTTTCTTTCATCACTATTTTAAAGAAATGCCCTAGGACTTTTACAGGCAACCGCTTTTCCACTCAGCCACAAGCTCATTCTTGTGAAACGCGGCTTAGTCAACACTTAGTCATACTTCACACGCTAAGAAAATTCAAAATAATATGTGACTAAGTGTATATGTGAAAGTCTTAAATCCACCTACAGACACATAGTGTCCTGTAAGATCATTAAGTGCTCATTTGCCCTCATTATTTGCTCGATATTTATGTTTCAAGTGTTTACTTGAAGGCCTACGTTTATGTGCGTCTTTAAATCATGCTAGTTCCTTTGTGCACACACTAAATGCCTTCAATAGTAATTTTCGTGCCATCTGCAAGACCCACGGTCTCTCTCCCCATGACTTCAGCATCACAGCATGAAACGACACACACAAGAAACTAAATTGTTCACCCAAAAATGACAATTTATGTTGTTTTAAACCTGTATAACTGACTTTCTTGTTCTTATCTGTACCATTTTGTCTTGCGTAGGTTTTTCCATAACCAGAATGATAAATAATTCAATCAAATTATGATGATTCAAATTATGATGAATCGTTTTTCCCTCTAGCCTTAAAGGAATGCTTATACAAAAATGTAAATTTGCTAACAAATTACTCACCTTCAGCCAATCCGAGATGTACAGGAGTTTGTTTCTTCATAGTCTTGACAGTGTCATGTAAACATGGCTGAAGACTCGAAAAGAGGAACAGATGAATCAAATCATTTGAGTCATTTACGCTGGAACCGCTCTGACTGATTCAAACTCGTGACTTCAATCATTTACTTCAAGCGATTCACTAGCAAAAACCAGATCAAATTAAAAGAGCCATTTTCAAATTTTGACATCGCTTTTAATGATTTTAAAAAGCATGTATCGGATTGGTATCGGGTATCGACAGATATCCAAAGCCCAGGCATCGGTATCGGTATCGGGACTGAAAAAGTCGGATCGGTGCATCCCTAGTATAGTTATGAGTGAAACTTAGCTTTTTGAAACTCTGAATCGGTTAAATTAAAATGATTTACTGTTTCGAAGTGCTCCAATTGGATCGTGTATCGCAAATAATTTGCTTCCGATCTGGACAGGTTTGTAAAGCAGTCCACGAATAAATTATTTGCGACCTGCTCTCTGAGTCCTGATCTGAAATAATGCTTTAAATTTAGATTGGAACTTTGTTCCGTGTTCATGAATCTTTTGCTTCAGATTGGAACTTTAAAGCATGGATTGCAAATCATTTATTCACCGAATGATTTATTAACCTGATCGCGATTAATTTGATTTAGATTGGAACTTCTGAGCGTGTTCGGTAATCTTTTGCATCAGAATGGAACTTCAGAGCACAGATCGCAAATCATTTATTCAAAAAATGATTAACCTGCTCACGATTCATTTGATTTAGATCGGAACGTGGATTGAGAATCATTTATTCATGGAATGATTTATAAACCTGCCTGTGAATCATTTGATTTAGATCGGAACACGGATTGCAAATCATTTATTAACGGAATGATTTATAAACCTGCCTGTGAATCATCTGATTTAGATCGGAACTTCAAAGCGTGTTTGTGAATCTTTTGCTTCAGATTGGAACTTTGCAGCACATATTGCAAATCATTTGATTTAGATCGGAACACGGATTGCAAATCATTTATTAACGGAATGATTTATAAACCTGCTTGTGAATCATTTGATTTAGATCGGAACACGGATTGCAAATCATTTATTAATGGAATGATTTATAAACCTGCTTGTGAATCATTTGATTTAGATCGGAACTTCGGAGCGTGTTTGTGATCCAATCAGATCAGATCTTCGGAGCACAGATCGCGAGTCATTTAATTTAGATCGGAACTTTGTGTATATTTTTATCTATTTATCTTGTTTTAAAATTTGAAAAATAAGACATTGTTTGATAAGTGAGAGCTCTGATTGAAATCCTTTAAAATCAAAAAAGTAGTGCTTGAAAGTTTTGGAATTTCATTTTACAGTATCTGTACAAACCCTGGAGAAAAATAGCATTGCATTACCTGCTCACCTCTTCTGCAGTGAATGGGTGCCATCAGAATAAGCTGATAAACAGCTGATAAAAACATCACAACAATCCACACAACTCCAATCCAAGAATTAACATCTTGCAAAGCAAAAATGTGTGTGTTTGTAAGAAACAAATCCGTCATCAAGACGTTTCTAACTTTAAACCAGCGTTTTTGGCCAAAATAGGAGTTCATAATCCATAATAACGTTTCCTCCAGTGAAAAAGTCAATTTTCTGTTGTCTTCTCACAGCAAAATCTACCAACAGGTTTGTTTTAGAACTGTTTTTGCTTATAAACAGTGCTTGATCTGTGCATATTTCTCTCCTGATTCAGACGAGTCGACTTTTTCACTGGGGAAAGCAATATTATAGAAAGAGGACTCAGTTTAAAAACATCTTAATGATCGATTTGTTTCTTACAAACAGAACTTTTCGCTTCACAAGATGTTAATTGATGAACTGGAGTGGCGTGGATTACTTGTGGACTATTGTGATGTTTTTATCAGCTGTTTGAACTCTCATTCACTCGGCACCCATTCGCTGCAGAGGATCCAAAGGCGAGTAAGCGATGCTGAATTTATTAAAATCTGTTCTGATGAAGAAAAAAACTCATCTACATCTTGGATGGCCTGAGGGTGAGCACTTTTTTTAACATAACCCTAAAATCATCATATCTGGTTGATATGAATATGTTTTTCAAGGATGTTGATCCAGAAACACATCCCACTTAATATTACAAACAAGAATGGCTTATTTGTCTTAATCAAATGCACTCACTTGATCTAACGGCACTTTGTCTTTCGTGTACTTCACGGTTTGGATGTTCCCTTCATATTTAATAAGAGAGATGAATATTTCATCAGCACCGCGATTAATATTTGTTATGACGGTGAACTGGATATTGAGTCTCAAGGCGGTGCGATGTTCAGCTCAGGATTACATGTGTTGGATATGATTGTGTGTGGTTACGTAGCATCGCTAACATGCTTTTAGTCTCCCAGCTATAATTACGCGACCGTACCGACTGTGAGAAGAGGAAGGTGTGTGTTTGTGTAGATTAGATGCCGTGTTTCCAGAGCAATATGAACACTTTAATCTCACGCTTAGTCTTAAGGCATGATGCCTTGCAGATTTGGGCTCGCTATGCATCAAGGAGTGTGTGTGTGTGTGTGTGTGTGTGTGTGTGTGTGTGTGTGTGTGTGTGTGTGTGTGTGTTGGTACACAGCCTTGATGTTGACTTTGTGTGCTGTGCGTATTGGATAAAGGACTCAGTGTGCGTTTCCATTTCAGAGAGTAAATGCATATTTACTGTCTGGTCGGCGCGTGTGTGGACAAGGCTTTGTACTCGCTGTGCTGGTGGCATCTCAAAGGGTTGCATAAATACTTGGGGAAAATGCAACTCTGAGCACATCATAAGCTGAGGAAAGGTCTTTGAGAGTGTTTCAACTCGAGTGCAAATGCAGGATGGTTTGTGTTTTTACCCCATGTGGCTTTTTTTGGCTCATTAAGGCTGCATTTATTTAATGATAAGAATACAGTAATATTGTGAAATATTATTATCATTCAAAATAACTCTTTCTTTTTGAATAGATTCTAAAATCAAATTTATTTCTATGATGCAAAGCTGAATTTTCAGCATCATTACTCCAGTCTTCAGTGTCACATGATCCTTTAGAAATCATTCTAATATGCTGATTTGACACTCAAACATTTCTGATTGTTATCAATGATGAAAACTTTAATAAAAAAGGTTTAACATTATAAATGTCTTTACTGTCACATTAAATAATGCATCCATATTGAATAAAAGTGTTAATTTTTTAAGAAAAAAAAAACTGAATATTGAATAGTGTAGTGCTTATATAATATACAATTGAAGTCAAAAGTGTACATACACCTTGCAAAATCTGCAAAATGTTAATTGTTTTAGCAAAGTTAGAGTAATCATACAAAATGCATGCTATTGTTTATTTAGTACTGACCTGAATAAGATATTTCACATAATAGACTTTTACATATAGTCCACAAGAGAAAATAATAGCTGAATTTATAAAATGACCTCTTTTGAAAGTTTGTGTGCTGTCAGGGGTGAAAACTTTTGAACAGAATAAAGATCTGTACATTTTTCTTATTTTGCCTAAATATTATTATATTTTTAAATGTAGTACTACTTTAGCTCTAAAGCTACAGAACATACATGTTTCAAAGAAGACAAAATCAATTTACCCTGATCTTCAAATTCAAAATGTTTTCAACCCCGGCTCTTAATGCATCGTTTTTTTTCCTTCAGAAGCATCAGTGAGTTTTGAACCTTTTGTAATAATTGCTATAATTGAGTTTCTCAGTAGTCCTCAGTGTGAAAAGATTGATCTCAAAATCATACAATCATTGTTGGAATTAAAGGATTCAAATACACAAAAATGCCAGAAAACCAAAGAATTTGGGACCTGAAGGATTTTTCTGAAGAACAGCAGGCAGTTTAACTGTTCAGGACAAACAAGGAAATCGTGAACAACTATCACTAAACAAAAAACACACCAGTATTAAGAATCAAGTGTATGTAAACTTTTGAATGGGGTCATTTGTATAATTGCATATATTATTTCCTCTTGTGGACTATACAGTATGTAAACACATTTTATGCGAAATATCTTATTCAGGTCAATACTACATAAAACATAACATGCATAATAATAAACATTTTGCAGATTCTGCAAGTTTTATGTACAGTTTTGACTTCAACTGTAAATCAATGTCATACTAAAACGTCTTACTAAAAATGTGAAGATGGTTTATGTGAGTGTTAAATTTAGGGCTAGGAAATGGAAAATATTACTGGCTCACTATGAAAACAAGTGTCATTGGAAAGTCCCAGCTATTACAGAAAAATGTGTGTTATTGGTTGGGTGGCAAAAGGAGGAAGAAACATGGCAGATGGTGAAAGAAACAAGTGAAGGAGGAAAAAAGAGAGAGTCTCTCTCTCTCTCTCTCTCTCTCTCTCTCAGCAGCTGAGTGCTCCAGATGGAGTATGACTACAGTGTGTGTGTGTGTGTGTGTGTGAGAGAGAGAAAGAGAAAGTGTGCTCATGCTATACCATACATGTCTATGGACAGACCAGGTCTGTTTGGCAGAGTTTTCACACTTTGTGGAAGATCTCTGATGGAACAAATGTTAGATAACTCATCTAGATGCAAATGAAAGCTTAAGCTCTTAGTCTAAAAACACACTCAGTGTCCAAACTATTACTCTCAGTTTGAATAATTCCTGATTAAAGGCAAGTTCAGCGCATATGAGTTTTTTGTTTGCATTTTATTCATATATCCGTATGCAAATGCTTTGGCAGTACAAATGTAAAATATGTCTGGTGCCGATAAAGCACACTAAATTTAAACTTATATGTAAGGGGTTGACTGATGTGTTTTTTTCAGGGCTGAGTGTGATATTGCATTTATACAACAGTTCAACGACATGAGTGTGCAGATGCACACTAAACAACAGCAGAGTGTCTTTAAAAACCCTCTTTTGTGCAGAACTACGTCCTGCCACGGATTCAAATCTCAGTTTTACAGTTGAACAGCTGAGCACAAGCCTCCGTTACTAATTCCAAAACGTCACTTTAGAACTAGAAAAGAATGAATGTTGAGTTGCTTCATTGAAAACTTCACTGTATTATGTAGAGTATTATGAGAGAGAGATGGTCTGAGCAATCGTGACTACCTGCATCTGATACAGCATTCATTTTTTAGATCGGTCTTATATTTCAAATAAACATTAGCAGGGCTCGCAAAATCACTAGCCCAACGTCCCGGGGCTATTGTGTTTTCCAGTCGGGCTACCAAAATGTTTCACCGGACTGATGTTTATGTTTTAAATAAATATAATGCATTATATACTTAATTTATCTCTTTATCCTTTTAAATTCATTCCTTGATATTTGTGTATTGAAAATATTTTTGATTGACATTTAGACCCCTATCGAATTTTCTATATTTAAAAAAAAAATATTTTGGGCTAGTTAAAATAATTTTCGGGCTACCAAAATCTGAAGAGTACCTGCCCAAAGGGCTACCAGAGATTTTGAAATTTTGCAAGCCCAGGGGGGTGTTCCATAAAACAAGTTTACCAAATAAGTCAGGCTTATTTCAGTTAGTCTGACTTATTTTGAGCCGAATCAAGTGACAATAAGTCAGACTAACTGAAATAAGCCTGGCTTATTTGGTAAACTTGTTTTATGGAACACCCCCCTGATTAGTTTGAGTATCTGCTGAGGCAAGCATTTTCTTTGTTGTAACGTTAATATCCTTTCATCTGTTAAAGGTATTTTTGCTTCCCAGTGCATTTGTTCGCTGTGTCAAGCTGTTGTAGAAACTGAAAATAACTTCTATTTATAGTGTTAACTTTTCAAAGTAAAAGTCATTACTGTTGCCTCATAAAAACATCTAATGGCGGAAGAATGTAACTAAAATCACCATTATGAACCCGCAGTTTCTCAGTACTAAACACTATTATTCAATACTATTGTTTATGTAAAAAAAAAATTATTGAACAGTAATATTTAATGAACAATAGCAACAGCCATCATAAAAGTTGCTAGGCAGTTCAGTCAAAAGTACAAAGGCAGTGCTCTGATAATGAATTATATTTCATGCGTAACCACTACAGAGACATCAGAGCCAGCAGTAAATTCCATAAGATCTGTCCGAGGTCAGGTGCTCTCAGGCGGGTTTATGAGCGCAGAACAGCCGCTGATGATCTGGAGCTCACATGTTCGAAAACGTCAACTCAAATGTTCAAATAGACATTACCTTTATTAGAAAACTGCATATTTGAACTATAAACAAGAACGTTCTCTCCTGAAATCCTCTTAAAAACTTCATTTCATGACAAAAACAGTATCTTTAAATACGTTTAAATTATTTTACCAGCAAATCGGTTTTGAAAATGACCGATGCTGATAACCATAAAAATGCTTAATATCAGCGCTGTATCACAAGGCCGATAATCAGTCGATCCCTTATATATATATATTACATGCTTTAAAATTATTTTATCAGCAAAACAGTTTTGAAAATAACCGATACCGAATATTCCAGAAGAGCAGCGTTTATTTGCAGTAGAAGTGTTCTTGTAACAAAATAGAAAAATTAAACAAAAGCACGCACATCAGTCTCAAATGGGTGCTCGACTAAAAAGCAACAAGTAAAAAAAATAAAGTGTAAAGTCGGCAACACCAAAGCTCCAAAAATATTTATTTTTAAAACAACTTTCGCATAGCGTATGTGACGTTTCGCGCACGCAGGCACCTGTGGCAATGTTAAACATGTTCAGTTCACATAATTGAATTGAGCAACCAAAAATTTTCTATGAAGGAAGTCAACATGCAATTTTGAATTCCGAACTCTTTTACACTGTTGCAATCTTTCATTATTGTTTCAACACTTCTTTTTTTAATCTTTTTAAAGAATGAGCATTTTCTAATATTGATTTTGCTCGAGGGGTTAATTTCTGTTTTTGCAGTGAAAAATGATGAAAAGGATCGTTTAATGTCTTGATGGAATCAGTGAGAGTGAGTCAAGAGGGTAAACATTCCTTAATTTTCACATCCAATTATAACCCATAAATTACCCCGTACCAACCAGCCAACCTCCTGCATGCACATACTTATTGCAGGGAAGAAGCTCTGTGTGTGTAATTTGACTGCATTATGCATGTGACATGTTCCGTCCATGTGTGTGAAATGCATTTGATGGGGCTTTACGGCTGTCAGACAGTGTATTCTTTTAGCCGCTCGCTTCTTCCGCGGTAGTGTTTAGCATTAGCATGGTGAAACATGTTGTTCCCTCGAGGCATTCCTTCAGCGTCTAAACAGCTGTGTGTGTGTATGCATGTTTTAGATGCTTAGGAACAGAAGCACACCCACCACATACACTCAGTTCGTCTTTAACTGCAGGCTCGGAGGAGGAACTTCAGGGAAAATTCTACAAAACAAGGAATTTCCATTGATGAAATTGCTTTTGTTAAGATGGCCTGCATTCAACAGCCATTCGCTGCACTCGCTGGATTGATTTTATATGATTTAATTATTAACATGGAACCTTGGTGTATTTATTATGGTTAACAATGGTGCACTGTTAGGTACAAGACTATAATGCTGTCTTTTCATTACATCTGTGGCTCAGAGTAAGTGCTTGTGCTCCAAATCATTGGTCCTCTTTTCACCTGGTATTAACGCTCGTCACAGGTGATCTGATCGCAGGCTGACAGCGCTGAATACAGGTGTAACCGCAGGGTCCAAAACATTTTGTGATCCCATCAGTCAAACCACATTCAAAAGTGGTCAGACATGCATGTGACCATGTCGCATTTCCAGTGTAAACGCTAATGCATCTTGATGTACAAATAGGAAAGCTTCCTATTTGCCAAACACAGATTCACTGGGTGAAACAAAGCTTTTAAACTTTCATGCCTAGGTATGACTTTAAAAGAAAACAAGTGGCATAATAATGTAGAAAAGCCTTTAAATATTCATAAGATGTTTTTTAACTTTTTAAAAGGACTTTTTAAAAAAATGTTGAAATGCTTACTTGGGTTGAAAAAAAACCACTGGAAAATATATATTTATGTAAATGTAGAATAATTTATTTATTTATTTATTTGGGGGTCTGTAAGATTTTACATTTCTACGTTCTTTTTATTATATAGATTTTTTTTTTGAGCAGCGACATTTCAGCTTTTTCCCAATTTTACCTTAAATTTCAAATTTAGGGCATTGCAGAAAGAAATTAAAAAAATATCAGCATAGAAAATAGCTATTTTAAAGTATATTTTATTTTATAAAATATATACTACAATATTTATATAATAATAAAATAAACAATTTATTTGATTACTATTATTATTTTATTAATTATTAAAATAAATATTACTATTTTAATTATGTATTATATTTTATTATTATTATAATAATTATTACTATTATTATTATTTTTATATTATATAAACAATTTATTTTATTACTATTACTTTTTTATTATTACTGTAATAATTATAACAATAATAATATTATAATAATATTATATATTTTATGTATTATATTTTATTATTATTGTAGTTTTATTATTACTGTAATAATAATTATTCTAATTATATTATCTATTATTACTATTATTTTTATATTATATAAACAATTTATTTTATTATTTTTACTATAATACCTATAACAATAATATTATAATAATTATTTATATTATATATTTTATTATTTTAATTATTATAATAATAACAATATTATTATTAATTATTATTATCACTGTCATTTTTATATCATATAAATAATTTATTTCATTACTATTATTTTCATTATTATTACTATAATAATAATAGCAATATTATTACAATGATGTAAATATATACATATATATATATTTTATTTATTTTATTATTGTTGTAATAATATTATAATAATATTATTATTTAACACTAATTTTTATATTATATAAACAATTAATTTGATTATTATTACTGTTATTATTTTTATTACTACTATAATAATTATAACAATAACAATATTATAATAATTTACATTATTTATTATTGTATTATTATTAATATAGTTATTTTACAATTATTGTAATAATAATTATTCTAATATGATTTTTTATTACTATATATTTTTATTTAATTGATTATATAAACAATTTATTGTATTATTATTACGATTATATTTTTTATTATAATAATATAATAATTGTGTGTGTGTGTGTGTGTGTGTGTGTGTGTGTGTGTGTGTGTGTGTGTGTGTAACCTCATTTTTCAGATTTTTTAAAATCTCATCTCATCACTTGATGAATGGCTCTGCTATTTTTCTTATCAGCATTTGTGGGATTTAGTCAGTTGAAACAACTTTGAGGTTAATTGATCTTTTTTGTGTTTGACACATTGTATTATGTATTATGTTGAATATCAAAGATTTTTGTTAATGAGGGATTTGTGGACGCATCAATGATTTTAGATTTGTAGAGTAGCAATTATAGTTTGTATTTGAAGTCAAATGATAAAATTAGACCCCTGGGGTAAAATGCACTGAGGGCAGTTATCAAAGGCTTCTATTTATTTCCTATAATAACACATCATTGACTGATGCATCATTATCATCCTGCGCATGCTAAAAACTATATCTAAATAGGTTATAAATTAGTAAATGCACATTGTTTTTTTTAAAGGGGTCATCGGATGCCCATTTTCCACAAGTTCATATGATTCTTTAGGGCCTTAATGAAAAGTCTATAATATACTTTGGTTAAAAATTCTCAATATTAGTGTTAAAAAAAACACTCTTTTACCTTACAAAATCAGCTCTGCAAAAAATCTACTCATTTTATTGCATGGTCCCTTTAAATGCAAAAGAGCTCTGCTCGCCCCGCCCCTCTCTGCACTAACATAGACGCATATGTAGATCGGGGTCGATGCTTTCCATTTAAAAACAAAAGTAAAGTTATCCTCTGCGTCTTCAGCGACTCAGATGTCTGGAGTAAATGACGACTGCTATGTTCATTATTACATCCAACAACAGAACAACTCAATCGCTCAATCAGAGACATTCTTGTCTTCCCTTGCATTGAGTCGACACAATGGCGATCGGAGTCTGACTGTTTCAGCTTGGTGAGGGCGGGTCTAAGTTAAGGCACTCATGTCAATCAACTATCATTGGAGCGGCCTCTGTCTGTGTGTTGTCACACCGACAAGAAGCTGAGAATTACCTGACTTTAAAAAGGGGATATTACTTTTAAAGATTAAAAAATAGCACTGTAGGGTGGTTGTGTACACAAACTGCCAACACACATTAATGTTCAAACAACATGTAAAAGTGAGTTTTGCATCCGATGACCCCTTTAAGGGACATATTTTTCCATCTTACCCTATATATATGGTCCAATATCTCTTGGATAACACAAGGTCGTGCACAGACTTCAGCACTTCATCCAGCTCTTCATTTGCTGTGTATATATGGAGAATAGTGTTTGTTCTGTACTGAGCAACTTGGTGTTTGAGTTTGCCAAAAGTAAACTTTTCATTCTCTCAATCTGAACAGTATCACCTGATCAGCGGCCGTCCGGTCCTTGCCTGCACGTCTCAAATCACCACAGCACGTAGTTTTTGCTGTGGTATTTTTAAACCTCATTTTATACGTGCGAAGTCTCCAAAATGAAGCACACAATGTACTCCCGGCACGTAATGCTACGGAATTACACCGCGCGCTTGTGACGACAAGCAAAAGCACAAAAGCGATGAAAAGAAAACTATGGTTTGGAGAAAAAAAATAATTGTTTTTTTTGTACTTGTAGTGTTTAAGTGCACCGGGAGGGAAAATGGCTGACAGGTTGTCAGCTTGTTTTTAATGGGGCAGGGTTTTCCAGAGAGCACTTTGAGGCGGATCTGCATCGATTTTCACTTCAAGAGTCTAGTGGCGAAGATTGCGTGCTTGAAATACAGGTGGTACCTCAGCAGTGGCCAGCCTTGGGCAAATAGAAGTGCATTTGGATGTGTTTGTTAGTGTGGCGACCTGCGAGAGAGAGAATCTTTGTCAGCGTGCGACCAAGAAGAAAGCCTGCGAGTTTTTGCGCGCAGTAAAAGAGATACGGGCATGCATGCTTGTGTGTGTGCGCGCTTGTGTGTGAGCGAATGTGTGCATTTATTGCGCCGCCGTGGGCTCTCTGTATCCATGGTAACCGGATCTGACACGCCTCCGAATCAGACTTAGGTATGTCAAGCTTGTGCGAACCCGTCAAGGTGTCAGTGTACAAAAGAGTGCGGGTGTGTGTTTTCACCCTTCAAAGCTTTGCTTTTTTAAAACCTCTTCCATTAGAAGCGTCACTTCACAGCTCATGTTTTTTGAAATGCAGGCTAAGGGAAGGAACTTCAGTACAGTGCAGTTGGCAGACAGAGGAAGGGTTGCCTGGGGGAAAGTTATACACACACACACACACACACACGCACACGTGCACGCAAACACGCAGCGAGTTGTCGTACTAGCTGGCGTCCAGAGCCTCACCTTATCGCTAACTCAAGGTGACCGTGACCGAATTTACATTAATGAGGCGTCAGCTTGTTTAAAATGCTAATAAAAGCAGCGTCCTGCTGTGTCTGGAGTGTGTATGAGGAGTTATGGATGTGTGTGTTTGTGTGTAGGATCGGTTGTGCATATTCATGGCTGTTTATCATATGTATGTGTTTATATAGTTAATGGCTCGTTTATTTATCTTACGCTGTCATATGGTAATGTTTATGGAAGCTCGGCTTCCTCAGAGTAACTAATAAAAAGTTAGCTGTGAGAGACTGAAGTACAATTATGAGAAATGAGATTGCAGTTGTTAGATGAAAAGTTGAATTATGCACTACCATTCAAAAGTTTGGGGTCAAGTGTGTACATTCAAACCCAAATGTATTCAGACACCTTCAACTTTTCTCACATTATCACAGTTTATTCGCTATAGTTTAGAAAATGGTAATAAAATATGACAAGAACTCCAGAGTTAAACCGTGTCAGAGCAAATTCATCTTGATAATATAACTTTGATAGAAAGGTATGTAATGGATTACAATCAATACTTTGTTGAGCAATTACCAAGCAATGCATAATTTTGTTCAGTCTGTGGTGTAAAAAAGTTGCATTCTCAATTAAAGAAAAAACATTTGAGGTCTTTTTGGTCTCAACTTTTTATCAGTTTTACTGGTAGTCCACTGTATAAAGAATTTTGGGGTTTAATATCTCATAGTTTTAATATGTAATATGTCATGTTTTCTTTATTTTGCTATCCACCACACATACATGTCCTGTACCCACTAGTAAAAAAAAAATATCAAATTACATTTGGTGTCTGAATAATTTTTTGTTTGACTATATGTGACCCTGGACCACAAAACCAGTCTTAAGTCGCTGGGGTATATTTGTAGCAATAGCCAAAAATACATTGCATGAGTCAAAATTATTGATTTTTCTTTTATGTCAAAAATCATTAGGAAATTAAGTAAAGATCATGTTCCATGAAGATATTTTGTAAAATTCCTACTGTAAACCTATCAAAATTTAATTTTTGATTAGTAATATGCATTGCTAAGAACTTAATTTGGACAACTTTAAAGGTGATTTTCTCACTATTTTGATTTTTTGCACCCTTAGATTTCAGATTTTCAAATAGATGTATCTCGGCCAAATATTGTCCTATCCTAACAAACCACACATCAATAGAAAGCTTATTTGTTGAGCTTTCATATGATGTATATATCTCAGTTTTGTAAAATTTAACCTTATGACTGGTTTTGTGGTCCAGGGTCACATATATATTTCTCAAAAGTCTTGTGAACAAATGTTCTGTATCTGTTTTATAGCCTTATTTCACCAACCACGCATAAACATAGTGTTCTCAAAAACACCTCAATTCATGTTGCTTGCATATTATTGTAGCCCAATTTGTGCTGATTACAATGTAATCAGACTTTAGCCATTTATATGTTTTTAAGATACTGAAAAAAGCACAGATGTCAGGGCATGTCAAAACTTCTTCAGGGCCCCAAAACACCCTCAGACCTTAGAGGGTTAAGAAATTAATACTTTTATTCAGCAAGGATGCGTTAAATTGATCAAAAGTGACAGGGAGTGCATTTATAATGTTATAATTTATTTATTTATTTTTTACAATTTTTAAATAAATGCTCTACTTTTGAACTTTCTGTTCTTCAAAGAATCCTGGAGGGACAAAAATGCATCACGTTTTCCACAAAAATATTAAGCATACAACTGTTTTCAGCATTGATAAAAATAATCAGAGCTGGGTAGTAACTGATTACATGTAATCTGTATCACGTAATCAGATTAAAAAAAATAAGTACTTGTAATTAGATAAGTAAATTAGTTTTTAAAAATACTACAGTTACTTTATTACATGAATATATATTATTTATACACATTATTTACACAATTCTCCATATTTCCTCTTTTTCATCTTTTATATTTTTTTTTCTTTAAATAGCCTACCGCTTATATACAGTTGAAGTCAAAAGTTTACATACATCTTGCAGAAACTTCAAAATGTTCATTAGAAGGAAACATGTTGCATTAAGCACCGTGGGGTGAAAACTTTTGAACGGAATGAAGATGTGTAAAAAAAAATTTCCCCCTAAATATCATTTTTTTTTTTTCATTTAGTACTGTCCTTCAGAAGCTACAGAAGATACTTATGTGTTTTTCAGATGACAAAATAAGTTAAATTTACCCTGATATTCAAATTCTTAATGCATCTTTTTTCCTTCTGAAGCATCAGTGAGTGTTTAACCCTTCTGTAGTTGCATAGTTGCATAGGAGTCCCTCAGTTGTCCTCAGTGTGAAAAGATGGATCTTAAAATCATAGTCATAAACAAGGGACTCAAGAACAACTATCACTAAACAAAACAAAACAAAAAAACAGCTGTGGATCATTCAGGTAACAACTCAAAAAGGTAGGCTATTTAACCATGTATTTTGGAAGGCTTTTGTCTTTCAAACACATTAAAATGCATACATTTGCAAACTTTCTGTCATCTAACTAATATATTAACTTGAAGAACACCTGAGATTTTTTTTTTTTTTTATAATGATCACATTTGCATGTTTATTAATTCTCTGATGTTGGTTATGGTCACATTATTTTATGATTTAATTAATTATTCTTTTTTCATTAAACTCATTAACCCCCTGCAGTTCCTTCACAAACACCAGTTTTGGAAACTTTGATGTAGTTATTACTTAAAATTTGTAATGTAATGAATTACATTACTAGCTCAAATTTTTGTCATGTAATTTGGAATCAGTAACTGATTACAATTTGTAAGTCATCTACTCAGCTGTGATAATGTATGTTTTTAAGCAGCAAATCAGTATATTAGAATGATTTCTGAAGGATCATGTGACACTGAAGACTGGAGTAATGATGCCAAAAATTCAGCTTTGCATCACAGAAATAAATTACATTTCAAATAAATGTACATATTCAAATAGAAAAGAGTTATTTTAAATTATAATAATATTTCACAATTTTGAGCAAAAATAGAGTGGTGGTGTATATAACATGACAGTTTGTCTTTTCTTACTTTTTCTTCTAGCAATTCTTAGTAGAAATACACTTCTTTCTTTATTTATTTCAAGGTTCTATAACTATCATACTTAGATTTAAAGAAATTTGCCTTGCCAAGGTGTCTGTGAAGAAGTGAATCATCTGGAAAGCATTGCGTTCTTTTGCGTCAAATTTGTTTACAAAGATCTTCCAGGTTTCTAAACATTACAAACATTACGAATCTGAATCTCCAAAACTGCAACATGTTGTTCTAACATCCGACAGGGAACGTTTTAGCAACGGGATGACAAAACACTAGATTTACAAACAGTAAATCTTCCGGATGAAAACACATTTCAAATAGGCGTCACTGTGAAGTGTCAATGCGACATTGACCATTTCATCACGTCCAGAACTAAAGATGCTGGTTAGTGTTCGTAGCTACACTCATGTGCCTGGCTGCACATAAAATATATAATTAGCTGCTATTAATATCAATGTGCTGTTTATGACTTGCTTGTGCTCTGTGGAGCAGCAGCTCCTTTTAACTTTGTTACAAACAAAAAAGGCACTGGCTCTTCAAACACTGAGAAAGGAACACTTCTAAATTTCGAGTGCCATTTAGCAGAAAGACTCTCCAGATAGCTTTTAGACCACTGAACATCAAAGAAGACAATTAAGAGATTATGCCCCTCTTCCTTCTTTTGCTTCAAATGTATTTAGGAACGGTCCTGGGGGGGCCAAGCGCTTGGCTAAAACGAGATGCTGGCTTGAAAATCGCCCTGCATTACGATCGAAAAACCTGCTTCTCTTAATGCAGTCTGATCAGTAGTTAATGGGCTTTGAATGTTTACTTTCCAGAGCAGTAAGGTTGGTGTCCTGCTTCCATCATCTCTACATAATGTACGTTATATTAGCGGCTAATGACGCTAATAGGGCCTCTAGCGCTCAATGGAGTGCAGAGTGGGATGTCCATTTGTGATGCTGCCCATTCTCAGTGAGAGTGTTTTGTGCTCTGAATGTGTTTGTGTAAAAGCGAGTGAATGAGTGGGATGGACTGTGTAGTGTGAAGCTTTTTATGTAGTGGCTGGTTAGCCCCTTGTTTTCTAGCGACTGCTATGGGCGCAGTCAGTCCTGGCTTTAGCGAGGTGAAGGAGGGGCGATCAGCTTACAGCAACATTTGTGATAAATTATAGATCAATGTGTGGCTGATTTCAGACTTTTGAATCAGGTGAAACATTAACCAAGTATGTGTTACTTGCTGCTTATATCAGTTCTAGAAGCTACCAACAGCCATTTTTTAGCCAGGAGCTTGTGTTGAAATGAAACATTCATCAAGCACATATGGCTGTGATGGTTAGGTTTCCACTTTCTTTAAGGTTTTTTACTTTTGTACATATAGTGTATAATGGATACTAGGATAACTATCCCTGAAAACTTGGATCATATGATCAAACTGGATGGATCTATGGAAGGAAGAATGGATGGATGGATTGGGAGAGAGTGAGGTGGGTGGGTAGATGGATGGATGGATGGATAGATAAATGGAGAGAGAGAGAGATGGGTGGGTTTTTGGATTAATGGTTGGATGGAGAGAGAGGAATAGATGGATGGATGGTTGGATGGAGAGAGTAGGTTGGGTGGATGGACAACTGGATGAAAAAGAGGGATGGATGGCTGGTTGGAAGGAGAGGGATAGATGGATGGCTGGGTTTATGGATGGTAGGATGAAGAGTTGGATGGAGCGAGATGGATGGCTGGATGTATGGAAGCTTGGATAGAGAGAGATGGAAAGATGGATGGATGGTTGAAGGGAGAATGATGGATGAATGGCTGGGTGTTGGATAGAGAATTGGATGGAGCGAGATTGATGGCTGAATGGTAGGATGGAGAGTTGGATAGAGAGAGATGGATGGCTGGGTGTTGGATGGAGAGAGATGGATGGCTGGGTATATGGATGGTTGGAAGGAGAGGGATGGATGGATGGCTGGGTGTATAAATGGTTGAATAGAGAGAGATGGATGGTTGGATGGATGGAGAGATGATTGGATTGGATAGATGGTTGGGTGTATAGATTGTTGGATGGAGAAAGATGATGGCTGGGTGTATAGATGGTCGAATAGAGAGAGATGGATGGCTGGGTGGATGGATGGATAGAAGGGATGGATGGATGAGATGGATGGCTGTGTCTATGGATGGTTGGATGGAGAGAGATGGATGGATGGAAAAATGGATGGCTGGTTGGATGGAGCAAGATGAATGGATGGCTGTAGAGATGATGGCTGGGTGTATGGATGGTTGAATAGAGAGAGAGAGATGAATGGATGGATGGAGAGAGATAAATGGATGGATAGGGAGATGGATGGCTGGGTGTATGGATAGTTGAATAGAGAGCGATGGGTGGTTGGTTGGATGGATGGATGCAGAGAGATAAATGGATAGATGGGAAGATGGATGGTTGGTTGGATGGATGGATGCAGAGAGATAAATGGATAGATGGGAAGATGGATGGCTGAGTGTATGGATGGATGGAGAGAGATGATGGATAAAGAGATGGATGAATGAATGTTTTTTTTTATTATTTTTTAAATCAACCATTTCTTTTTTGTTACAGTGTACCACTGAATACCCCATATTGGTAGACTATTATCACATTGATTTCCCTTCACTGGTGGAACAAATGCAGGTTCGCAAGTTGAATTTCAAAAGAGATTTAAAATTCATCTAGTGAACCTGCTTCAAGCTATTTTCTGTTGTGTCATTATTTGAGTTTTTTCCACATCAGTTAGTTATTGTAGTTTCATTGATTTCTGATTTACCCCATCCCTTGTATGCCATGCAAAATGAAACAAAGCACTGTTGGTTATTTTATGCCAGTCAGACTGCCTGTATCTGTCTATACAGTCATTTTTTTCCAAATATCTGCATTTATACCTTGATAGTCAAAACTAGTAGGGACTGGGTTGACCACCTTAACCTGGTTAACCCTGTTTTTTTTCTAGCACAAACATTTATAGATGCAATAAAATACACACTTTTTATAAAATACACACTTTTTCTCAGACATTTCTACTAGAATAACTTACAGTTTAATTAGCAGCTTGTTTGACAGGGTTCGTACAGATACTGTAAAAGGAGATTGCAGGACTTTCAAGGACTGTTAAAACACTACTTTTTTTATTTTCAAGGACTTCAATCAGAGATCTTACTTATTGAACAATGTCTATTTCAAATTCTAAAACAAGACAAATAGATACAAATATATTAATAAAAATGGCAAACATAAAGTGAAGCACATGCAAAGTATTACTACTAAAGTATTACAAAGTCTACTATGTTTTTACAATAGTAAACCCATGGTTAATTTTCTTATGGGATTTGTATTTGTGCATTCTTGCTTCTTTCTTTTTGTTTTTATAACTGAACTGCCTTAATGGTTTTTCTTTTCGCTCTTATAACTGTGCTGCCTTAATGGTTTGATGTTTTCTACTGAGAAACTAGTGGAAAAAAAATGGGAAAAAAAAGACTTGCTCTGAAATCTTGATCTGAAACAAATGAATCACAAACCCGCAGTCCTAATCTAAATCAAATGATATGTTATCCGCTCTGAAGTTCCGATCTAAAGCAAAAGATGTATGAACCTGCTACAAAGTTCTGATCTAAGTCAAACGATTCACGATCCACGCTGTCATGTATCTGGTCTGTCTTCTCATCATGAACTCTTGCACACACATTCTGGACTGCAATCCCCATAAGCCACTGCACCAATCACTGCACACAGCTGCTCCTCGTTTCCCACTGAACTGATTGCTGCATACACCTGTTTATCATTTACCCACATGCATTTAAGCCACTCACACACACAGCCACCTTGCGAAGTCTTATTGTTCCTATGGTCGTAATTCTAAGCGTTTTTCTCTGTGTTGGATTATCTGTGTATGACTCTGGACTGTGTACCCCGTTGACGATTCCTGCTTCCTGCCATTGCGACCATTCCCTGTCTATCGAACTGTTTCCCGGATTACCTACGTTGTTCCTGTTTTCTGGTGATTATTCTGGCCTGTTGACGATTCTAATAAATGCTGCAAATGGATCCGCACGTCTCAGTCTGACTCCCTGTGACAGAAGACTTCGCCACTACAAGGATCCAGCAGCGAGTATGGTGTCATCCGGTTCCAGCACGAACACCACTGTACAGATCATGCGTCTCAAGCAGGATGAGCGGACTATTGAGGAGTATGCTATGGACTTCATCGAATTAGCTAATCAGTCGACTATGGAGGAGCAGTGCCTGATGATTTTCTTTCGGGGAGGACTCTTAGAGCCATTGGCTTCCCTCATGCCAATGTGTGAACCTGGCTGGACTCTGCAATATTATATAGATCTAGCTCTTTTGTTGTGTGGCTCTCCTTTTACTGTGGGAATTGTGGAAGAGAACCATCTTCCCACTGTAAGTTCCAGCTCAGAGCCACAGCATAAGATGGCCGCCCCTCCCGAGCCTGTTCACAAGATGGCCACTAGCCCAGAATCACAACACCCACATTTCACCACGGCTTGGCAAAGATTCACATCCAGCCTAGAGGACCCACCACTACTGTCAGCACGAACAGTCGGTCTCTTACGGTCAGCACCTGCCAAAGCAGCGACCTCATATCCTGAGTCAAGCCAAAACACGACCGCACAGTCTGAGCGCCCTCCAGTGACTGCGCCGCCAGAGCGCCCTCCAGTGACTGCGCCGCCAGAGCGCCCTCCAGTGACTGCGCCGCCAGAGCGCCCTCCAGTGACTGCGCCGCCAGAGCGCCCTCCAGTGACTGCGCCGCCAGAGCGCCCTCCAGTGACTGCGCCGCCAGAGCGCCCTCCAGTGACTGCGCCGCCAGAGCGCCCTCCAGTGACCGCTCGCTCAGAGCCTGCTCTTCCAGAGTCTCCACTGGAGACGCCCAGCCCTCCTGAATCTCCGCTGGGGTCGTCCAGTTCTCTAGAGCCCGCTCCTCAAGAGCGTCGTCCAGAGCCCGCTTCACAAGAGCGTCGTCCAGAGCCCGCTTCACAAGAGCGTCGTCCAGAGCCCGCTCCTCAAGACAGCCTTCCAGAGACTCCGCTGGTTCAGCCCAGCCTTCCAGAGCCTCCGCTGGTTCAGCCCAGCCTTCCAGAGCCTCCGCTGGTTCAGGCCAGTCTTCCAGAGCCTCCGCTGGTTCCGCCCAGCCTTCCAGAGCCTCCGCTGGTTCCGCCCAGCCTTCCAGAGACTCCGCTGGTTCCGCCCAGCCTTCCAGAGCCTCCGCTGGTTCAGCCCAGCCTTCCAGAGCCTCCGCTGGTTCAGCCCAGCCTTCCAGAGCCTCCGCTGGTTCAGCCCAGCCTTCCAGAGCCTCCGCTGGTTCAGCCCAGCCTTCCAGAGCCTCCGCTGGTTCAGCCCAGCCTTCCAGAGCCTCCGCTGGTTCCGCCCAGCCTTCCAGAGACTCCGCTGGTTCCATCCAGTCGTCCTGAGATTCCTGTCTG